>NC_069145.1:28777719-28872663 GCF_943734635.1 Anopheles cruzii
GGTATTACTATTACTTTGCCGTACTAGCTATTACAATTTTTTTTTTTATTGTGAAACACACGATAAATCCACAAAAGGCTCTGTTATTGGCTTACGTGGCGCAAATGCTCAAATGGGTCCTCTGATAGTAAATGTGTATAGTAAATAGTAAATTTCCAGGCTAGGCTAAATTATCTTAAAACAGTTCCAGTACCAAAACCTCGGGTACGATTTTTAACCCAAACCAACTTTGCTGCGTATCGTTGCCACAGGTACTACAGATTGTGGATATACACATGCAACGCTGTGCTCCTGATGGCAGTCATCGTATTCTGTGGCGTTGCTGGTAAGATTCTGCTCTCCGACTACAAGCGCCTGCTGGTGAACGGATTAAGTCTAACGCAGCCCAGTTTCATTTACGCTTACTTGGCTTTGCTGGTGCAATCAGGTAGGTTTCGGTCCCCCCGTCGGCCCTGCCAGCCGCCGGAAGCGATAAAAGCCATTGGCCTCAGCCAATTTGCAGCCTTAAGAGTAAAGTATCTTCCCTTCTGCATCCTTCGCCCGGCCACAGGTTTCCTACAACTGATAGGGTGTCTCGGTGCCTTAAGACTATCGGAGAAATTGTTAAACGCTTACTGGTTACTTTTACTCGTGTTGTTGATAGGGGATGCCATGTTGGGCATTTTTTGGATGTTCAAGTTCGATAAGATCATGCATGATCTGCAGCCCATGCTGAGGTAAGTACCATTTGTGCCTTTTATTTTCAATCGAAACGGTTTCCATCCACTTTAGTTTTATGCCCACATTCAACAATATCCCAACTTTATTATTATTTAATCAATTTCGTTTTGACAACGATGTTGAATTATATTTTATTCAACTTCAAAAACGGCAAAATTCATAAAATAGTTAGTCACAGGCCAACAAAGTAGTGTTTCTGTTCGAGATGTACAATTTGTCTGCATTCATTGTGTTACCAGGAATCGCCGGGTCTATGTGTCAATTTAACCCACACACAGCGAGCTAAATCATCTCCCACATTCCATTCCATCAACTCCGACGTTCCAATAATTAAGTAATATTGTTATGCATTCGCATTCGTATGACTTCAGATACCGTCTGGCACATGAATATGGAAATTCAGCCGAGCTGACGGAACTCTGGGATCGGCTGCAGAACGAAGGTCGATGCTGTGGAGTCACTGGACCGCAAGTAAGTACGACATAGTTCGGAGATTGCCGCCGGTCGCAGATACTGAGCGTATTAATCCGTGTTTTGTTGGTCTAATTTGATTCGCGGAGAATGTCGAACGAACCTCGCTTTGCGAAGGGTACATACACGCACACACAAAAAAATAAGGCTATACTTTGCTTCTGATTTGATTCAATTCGGCCATGTATTACAGAACGATGTAGCATTTCCATAAACATCTGCCCCATCGTTGGGACCTTGTTGAACCAGAATCGAGATTTACAACAAACTACTGGGGTCGATCGAAAACTACGTAACCCGAAGCCGATTATGCATTGAATTAAGTGAAAATACCATGTAATGTTACTGCTACATTCTCCCCGTCCGGTGAGGAAGCAATTGAAACATACGCCCCACTATCAGCGTGGTGCACATGTGCTGAGCATAAGCGGGAGAGTGATACCATTTCAGACAGAAATACAGAAGCGTTTAGCGATAGTTCAGAGAGTGGAGCCGGTACCTAGGGATTAGATGGACTATCACCGTTACCGTTATCGGGTTGCATCACGACTAGAAACAAACACCGTTGCATAATGGTAATCCCGTTTCGGAAAATAATCCTACTGCGGTTGTGCTAATCGTACGTTACCAAACCAACCACAAACTACGAGAACAACAGAAGGGAGGAATGAACTGTGGTCCCCACCACAAGTCCAAAGGGATTTTTATGCACACAACCAAACAGGTGCACAATACCGGGTGAATGTATGACTGGCAGTCGGTCGGTGCGAAAGCAAAACTGATAGCACACATAAAACTATCTATTTCTGCACCCCTGGGGCACAGATTTATTGCCGGCGATAAAATCCAGGGATTTTAACACATAGAAAGCGTAATTACTTTGTGTGTAAACATGGGACAATCGGCATGGATAATTGAAATGAGTTGCTGGAAAGCTCACGTAGGATTTGAAAACGATTATTGGCTCAATAGGGTTTTAATCTGTCAATCGAAACGTAACGCGACGAGGGTGTTACCGAAACAAGGCCTGACGGTCAGTCGGACCCCACAAGGGCACAGGGAGGCATAGGGAAATTTAATGATTTCAATCGTCAACTGAAGCCGCCTAATGAGCGATAATAGGTTTTCCTCCATAAATAGCATTCTTCAAGAATGCAAGCGAAACTATTTTTGTACCTTCATAATTGAAGGTAAATTTTACTCATTGAAACATAATTCTTCATAAAATCATATTTTTGAAAACCACATTCAGAATAATGGTTAAAATTAAGGTCCCCCTTTTTCTTGTGCCATTATTCGAAACACAAAAGAATTGTGCAAACAAAAACCGATTCGTCGGTGGGCATCGTCCAAATGTTTTCCAGTCATTTACATTTGACACCCCACCGATGACCGCCCACCAGCTGTACGGAATTGTCTTACGGACTTCTTCGGCGCACCGACAGGAACTGTGGCAGCTTTACACCTAAAGCACTCACGCAATAGGAAGTTATGTAAATTGGTAGAGTATCGTATCTGTTCCGAATGGTACGGTCTTGTTTCGGAGCTGATAAAACAATCATTAACCTTAGCCTTAGTCGTGGGCCACGTCTGTTGCTGTGCCCCAAACCGGTTTGTTGAATCTGGCTGCAATTTAAAGTCCCAAAGAACGCTCACTCCGTTTATTCAGGAGCATCGTGATTGGGACGACGACGGTGGCAGTGGGGTTTTGCCTAATGCTCCCCATTAAAAGGTGCCCTAATTACTTCATTTGGACGATTATCTGCTTGCCGTAACGCGCCCCCGTCGGCTTACTTTCATGTACGCCTTCTGGTTTCTTAACCACTTCGGATAGAGAACACAGAAACGAGTGGCCCAACAAACCGCAAAAGGCTCTCGCAGGGCTGGCAGAGAACGCAAAAATAATCCACCATAATTACGGTATTATTCCTCCGAAGTCATCTTTTTAGATGAAGCAGGAAGCCCTCCAGAAGATGGGCATATCTGTGCACTGTGCGCGAAGAGACTTTATGACGAGATTATGTCCCATTCAGCCTAGTGGAGGGCTACGGTTGGGGATTTTTTATTTAATATTTCCGCCCTGACTGTTACGCTGAAAGCCACCTTTTCAAATGGCCTATGTAAACAAGATGTAGGAATCCTGCATTGATCAAACTGAGCAGGGAACGACATTTCATAAATATTTCAATTCTATTATTATTGTCATTCAAAATGCAAGTGTCTAAATCACATGTAATTGGCAACAAACCGGAGACGAACTCTTTCATTTCGAAAGAAGCAGATTCACCATAATTTTTTAAATAACTGTTATGGTTTAATTTTGTTTCCGTTTCTCATCTTCTGCGTACAGGATTTCGCGCTCAATGCCAACCGGACGTACCCGACGTCCTGCTGCACGTCGGATGTCACCGAGCAAATAAGCATAGGACGGCGTCCGCTCGCGTCTGCCATTGTGTTCCGCGGTGAAGATCCGACGGCGGCGGTCGCAGCAGCTACCGAGCTGGCCGCGAGCACCCTCAAGGACACGCTCCTGATGAGCCGAAACTTTAGTGATCTGAGTGACTCCTGGAGCCTGATCACGGCGCCCAGCAGCAGCAGTGCGAGTGTGGCCAGCAGCTACGATAGCACGATACCGGACCAGCAAAGCGACGGCATCGGGACCGGTAGCGGCTCCAGCGAAGGCGGCAGTAGAGGCAGCAGTAGACCTAGCTCCAGTAGTAACGATGGCCGAGCGAGTAGTGTAAGCGATAGCAGTAGCGGCAGCAGCAGTAGCAGTACCTACAGTTCCACTTCAAACCACGGCAAAGCCGTTAACAGCTTCGGTTCGGGGACCGGAAGTTCACCGGCGGCCGGCTCCAACGCAGGGACCAACGCTGTCAACAGTTTTGCCTCCAGTGGCGAAATAGAGGAAATAAAAACGATCGTCACGTGTCGAGCGGTATACCCTCAGGTGTGTTTCAACATAAGATTTAATCAAATTGAACGTGGTTACATACATTTAATCCACCATCTTTAAGAGTGTGGCCGATTTGGGACAAAATTTATTTGGAGTCCGCTGAATATGCCTTTCTTGGCTTACGTCGAATCAGCTGATCAATTGACCGCGCCAGCGTAAGTGCGGACCAGCGTTTGGCAAATTTTAATTAAAAAGGCAACGTTTGACCACTGGCGTCGACAGTAATCGAAACCATGACGCTAGAAGTTGCCGCGCGTGTAGTATAAATCAAACGAAGAGAACAGAAACGAGGGCGATGGTCACACTAGGAAGAAAATCCGAACCATTTCCTCAAAACACAACAACAAACTACAGTTCACCCAAATGGTGTGAAACAGCGCACGAAAAGTATTCCATATAAAAAGCAAACACAGCCCGCCAGGCGTCGAGGCGCCCTTGGGCCAATGTTGTTTTTCTTTTGCCGCCTTCGTCCCGGAACAGTGCACGCGAGGGGGGGTGGGCTGCTCGTTCTGGCCGACAAACGACAGATGCAATTTATTGCACTTTCCGGTGATGTTATTTTTTACCCGTCGGTGCCAACGCTGCCGGTGTTCCGGTGCAAACCCTGTGATGACGAATGGTCTCGTTCGCTCCGAATCCGTCACTGGTCCAACCGGAAACGGATCCCCACTTCGATCCACGCGCAATCGGGTTCACTTCGGCCGAAAGCCATGTATTAAACCTATAAAAAGCTCCACTTTCCGCACGGCTTTCCCGCATACGCATCCGCGTGTCGATGGGCACGTGGGCGCCACTAGGGTGTTTGCTTTTAATTAAACTCTCGACTCCACCGAAGTCCGTAGCGACCGGCACGGAGCATCACCGGAGACCACTACGCCACAACGAAAAACCGAATCCTTTATCGTGGGCTGCAGTGCAAACACCGGGCCCACAAACAATAGAGCCCCGCTGCTGCTGCAGCATATCATCGCCGAGCAACGCAACGACAGGTTCCTTCGCAATACGAAACCAACGCTGCCCAAGGACCACGCATTCCGGTGACAACACCGTATTAACGTTCAATACATTAAGCATGCTCTCGCGGCACATGCCTTGAATGGGTGCCCACAGCATGGAACGGCCGCACCGTGTTATAGAGTGAGACCATCGGTGCCCTAGGAGCGTCTATTGTTTTTACAGCTGCGAAAACACTGCACCACATGACGACCGAGGGCTGGCCGTAGCATCATGTGCGCAGGCACATCTATCGGTGCCGGTGAGTCAGCTCAGCCCGCCTCTTCTCATCGTTCCGATCATAAATATGTTTCTTTAAACAAAAACTATATTGATTGCTACCCTTTGGCAACGTGTGGTTTGCTCCGGGCGAACAGTGCGCCCTCCAGTGCACACACAACACAACGGGGATAAGCCGGGGTTTTATGCAATAAAAGAGCCAAAATGGGCGTTTTATTAAGTCCCCTTATTTTCGCGACGATTCAATCGAACCTCCATTTGTTGTTCCATTATGCACCGGAAACAATACTCGAACGCGCCATTGTGCGTCTGGATTAACTCATTCGGGCGGATTATTGTTCGCGTAAACCGGCCAAACAAAAAACAAAATGCGTAATAAATCATTTGCCCCGCAAACGGACGCCAAACACCGTGCCGTACAAATGAGCGATAATGGCCGTCGAAAAGTCGAATGAAAAATGAGCACCTCATTTAATAGGTTTAAAGCAATCAACACGTTGAAATGTGCCGCAGTCGAGGAAGGCAACATAACCGATCCGTTTCCGTTCCGCAGGGCTGTTCCGATCGCATCGTGTCCTGGTTGCGGCACACGGCCGACATTCTGTTCGTGCTCGGGTACTGCGTGATCGCGTTCCTGAAGCTGTGCTTCCTGGGCATCCTGCGATACGAGATTAAGGAGATGATCCAGAAGATTAAGCTGCTGCAGACGGAAATGTCCGGCGCGATACTGAACGGTGTCGACTGCGACCAACAGCAGATCCAGCAGGTAAGGACGGGGTGATCTCCTGATCAACGGGATGAATGATCGATGCACACAGTAGAGAGCGTGCCTAATAACGCACGATTGTGCCGGTAACGGGATTCGCTAACTTGATGACTTTTTTGCCCTCTATTTGTTCACGCCAACCGCCACGTTTGACGCACTGCCACACACACACACGCACGTACTAACCAACCAACACCTCTGTCACCACCGGCACCGTAACCGCCGATCCGGGTGTCCTGCTCCCGGCGCACGCCGCACCACGCCAACGATGATGATGATGATGTCGCGCTATCGCCGTTGGTGAATTTATTAAAACTGCAAAATACGAAACACACCCGGGCCGGGCCCCGGAACCGCTTGGTTGCACTCTTTCGTGGGCGCTCTCGGGACGGGGGGAACTTACGGTGAACGGAACTACAGTTTACCCTATTGCAGCAGGTGACGAGCACCTCCATCAACGGTGGCATTCACGCGGAACCGAAAGTCGGCAACCGGGACCGCGAGCGGACGCACGTCGGGTCGGCCGAGAGCGAGCGGGAGTCGCTGCTAACGCAGGAGAACACCCCGCGGCAGCTGCTCAAGCACAAGCAGCTCTACACGTGCATCAACGAACAGCAGCAACAGCACGTTTGCCACGGTGCCGGCGGAAGCGGCACCAGCGGAGCACCGGGTGGCAGCGGTGGAGCCGGGCCCGGTGCATCTGGTGGCGGGTGCGGGGGCTGCGAGTCAGACACCAACTCGAACTGTGCCCTGTTGGTGGAGGACAACAACACCGCCTCGCTGCTGTCGTCCGCGACCGGCACGACCAAGACAATAAACGGTAACAACAACTACGAGCTGTGCGAGTTCGACGCCAAGGTGCCCACCTACAGGTAAGCACACTAATATGATCAAGCACCGTTTAGGGGGGCCGCCCTTATCGACGGTGGTAGTCTCGAGATTGCGAGGAGGTTATCGCAGGAGAAACAGCACCGCACACGGTGCCTAGATAGCCCACCTAGACCTTTAGACACACACCGGCACTCGAAAGCACCCGGCAGGTGACCCACCTGACCCGTCACGAACCGTTGAGTAGAGGCAGGAGAACGGAGTTAACATAGCGATTTTCATGCACCACGACATTCCAGCCCAGCCGACACCGGCGGGGCGTTTTGGCTTTATGTTGAGTGTAGAGTGAAACCCAAACTTATGACCCCACAATGCACTGCACAACGCGGCCCCAAGAGTGGGTGGCTTGGGTGTGTGCTCCGCGGAATGGCCCGTACCCGTACCCACTGCAGCTTCCCTTGTACTGGGTGCACAACAATAATGTGCTGCTTATTGTGTTGCCAAATTTATGCACCTCGTGGCCCGTGGTAGACGTGCACATACTGCAAATGCCTCTCTGTCTCTCTCTCGCTCTCTCTGTCCGCATCCCAACAGCTGCTGGTGTTTAATTGAGTGTTGTGTGCGGCGAGTGCCTATAACCGGGCAGCACCGTCTGCTGGCAGCGAGCATCCATCATGCAGTGGAGTCCGCTCCACGTTCCACAATTCCAACAGCCCTTGGAGTAAACCCTTGCTTTAAGAGTAGCAAAATATGTCTCTCTACTTTAGCATGGCAGTTTGTCAGATGCTTACAAATGGAAGCGTTCATAAAATGAGCGTCTAGACAGTAATTTAGTTGAATTACTTATTTACACGATGCTCACTAGGGCAAACAAATATCTCCGCCAGCCTTCTGTAGTCACACCGGAAAGACCCTCACAGTTGCTTCTACTTTTACCTCTCTCTTATCGCCATGTCCTATATCACGTAAGAGTCGTTACATTTGGTTTTCATTCTTTGATCTGCTAGCAATAAATTTGAATAAACCCTGGCCATGATCACCGTGCCCCGTCCACATGCACTATGACTATGTCTCTTTCAATGCGAACGGTAGCCTCACAGGGACTATCGAATTAAACCAAACTCGAACCGCCATTTAAATATGTTCCTTGTTTAAGCCGACCTTGCCCAGTGCAACGTCCCGAAACTGCTTTGCGCCATATTTTCAACTGTTACTCGTTTCTACGTTTTTCCGAACCAACCACAACCCTTCCTCATTCGAGGGACAAATGTACGCGTTCGAACAAATTCGACCAGCCGCATCGGTCCGCAGCGGCGAACGTCCAGCAGCGGCTCTATCAAGAGGCGTGATCCCTAGTGTTGCGCCTACGACACTCGCACTGGCCACGGTCGTGCAACGGTGCGCTCAAGATCTTCCGGCACCATCGTCGCCGCAGTGCAACGCCAGCCAACGGCAGCCGAAGGTAATGGTACCGTTCGCGCTCGGTCACCTTCCGGGAGATCCGGGAGACTCCGCGAGCTCCCGCGAGGTGGACAGCAGCGCGATTTTTTCACTGCCCATTGCATTCGTCGCCGTTTTGCCTTGCTAGCTCATTGTTTTGCCTATCGAATGCTGCTGCCGCCGATCGCTACGCCATTCGATGTACCGATGTTACGTTATTCTCCGAACTTGGATACGGTCGCCATGGTAACCATGTGCGGCTCCTTGCGATGGGCACGGCGCTCTACGATAGAAGAAACATGTGGCCCTTTATTAGCATAGTTCGCTTCTTATCTCCCCCGTTGGCTTTTAGTATATTCCGTAAGGCAGAAAACCAATCCTTCGTTGTCGATGTTCTCGCAGGTAGCAGCTTTGGGACGCTCCAAGGTCCCCGCGGTGTGCTCGATGTTTACTTAACTCGTCCGTGCGTGTTAATGCTTTCTTCGCCTTCGCCCCTGTTGCATTCCTTCCTCACGTTCTTCCTCCTGTACCGCCAGCTAAAAGGCATTCTAGTAAACAGCTTACGCTTGATTAGCTTTGTAATTTATCTGCAGTGTCGATAAGATGCTCCGGAAGCAGCCATTGCCGGCTGATCGCATACCGTTATCGTTACTTGTTTTCTTACAATTTCTCACTATTCCGTCCTCTCTAGGCACACTCAAGTGCCCTAAGACACGCACACGCACTCCCGAAAGTGTCTTTGCCGAACGAAAGGAAACGTTTTTTAACACTCATCCCTATAGTTAAATTTTACGGTCCAAGTTTGTTAATCAAAATTTTTATTGGATCGACCCATATTCGGCCTATCAATTGCCGGCAAACCATAAAATGGTCTTGTATAGCCACGGTGATAGATCATACGAAACGACTCAAGTGGTCCACGGCACAGATGGTCGTGTTCGACGACTAGGCTTCGTTGAAGACACTTCCGGGCATGTGTTGTACCGTCAATACTGCTCAATGGTTGGTACAGCGAAAATTCAACCGAAACCTTCCCACCCAAACCGCAGGCTACTCAACGCACCGACGGTAACTAGAATCTGACTACGGTATTACCTGGAGCAGCTGTTCGGGGACCGGTGGCGCAAGTCACGGCCCAACGCCAGCCGACCATCGGCCGACGGCCAACAGCCGCTGCAGCAACAACCCTCGACCAGTGCCGGCGGCGGCGACGACTCGCTGGACGGCGGGGCCCCGTCCCGGCCGGGCAGCGGATCGAGCAGCCGGGCCACCGGAACCACTAGTGCGTCCACCACCGCCACCACGTCCTGTGGCCCCGGTCCGGCAGTTGCGTCCAGTTTGTCATACGGTGGCCCATCCACGTCTTCGGGTGGCACTTCTTCGATCAAGTGTACCGTCGTTAACCGGCTTCACAACATTACGGCCGGGTTCGCTGGCGGTGCACCCAACGCTGGTGGTGGTGATGGTAGTTTCGGTGAGGCCGAAGGAAGTGCCCTCAACCGACAGCGCTCCCAGCAACGGTCGCGCATCACGTACGACCGCGAACAGGGCGTACGCTTCTACCGAGGCACGGAGACGATGGACAGCAACGATTGTGATTGTGAAGATATTTAGGTAAGGCGCTCTGTCCGTGCCGGTTAACCGCGCGCGAGCCACGCTCCAGAAGAGTGTAGAATATGACCAAAATCGGGTGCCGTCGAATCGGAACAGCTGTGAACAGGGCGTGAGTGAGTAGCGATACAATGTAGAACTTACTGTAGCACCACCCGGGCGTGGTTTGTGTGATTCCCTTACGTGGCGATTTAGACTTAGGACCCTAGAGATAGCGATAGCGCGTCGTGCATTGATGTTTGCGCCGTGTGACCGTTTTTAACTGAAACAAATAGGAACAACGTATAGCAAGCCTGCCCCGGAGTGGGTAGGCAAATCAAAATCAAAGCGCGTGGTGACCAGCTGCACCACGTTGCACAGCATTACCCCGTTACTAGCTACTACTAGGCGAGTCAGAAGTACTCGAAACATGATAGAGGGTAACAAATGACACAAAACACGAAACCTGTACATTCGTACCAACGTTTACGCGCTCTTCCGGCTTTCGATTGCACGGTGACGTCCCCGATGGGTCCCGGTCTGAAGGCTTGGATTTCGCAAGGAAAGGACTGAAACCGCGGACAGGCCGCTAAGAGGGGACGTATTGCGAATATGGCGCCTTTACTACACTCCCACCTCGTAGGTAGCTCAAAGTAGAAGACAACGACGAAAGCGCTCTGGCGCTACATTACAATGAGTACGAAGGAAGGGAGTCATAAACGGATCGGCGCGGGATCAAAAGTGCGGATTGCAGTTTTCAAGTCTCAAGCCCTACGCGAAAACCGTGCAACTCCCCACTGGACTCCCGTTGGTGCGCACCTCCGTCTGCAGTCCTTACGTTCTCCAACGAACCTACGTTTTGCAAGAATGCTACTCTCAGCGTTAAAATGTGCAACGTTGCAACGCTGCTAGCCGACCGAATGCAGCAAAACGGGCTCCAGAGCAAACGAAGTGCCCGATGCAGAAACGGGATAATTGTTCATTGAGCCCTTTATCATACAGTTAGGATTGGGTGCACGGCAATAGCATAGTTCCCGCATTCCCTCGCCATCTAATGGCCAACGAGGACCGTTTGGACAAAAACGCATGCAGCAGCATCCTAATTATATGGAATACGATGAAACGATTAGTCCTTGATTCTGCATCTGGCTGCCTTCGAGACGGGAGCATAAGAAAATGTGTTGAAATGGACTGAAATTCTCTCCCGGGGTGGCACATTCTCCGCGAAGTGTGCACTGGTAATACTGAATCGCAGGTAGAGCAATAAGCAAACCCATTTCCTAGTCATTCTAGCAGTAAGTGATAGTATAGTTAGACGCCGTGGAACCATCACCACACGCGGCAACAATATACGCTTTAACTACGCTAAGATAAAGTAGCTGGCACTTGTTCGTAAATTAATGTCAACAACCAAATCATTAAATCATCAATTCTTACATTGAGGCACACATTGACATGACTCTCTGGTCCACTGCGGTGCACTAGATGATTCTTTTCAGATACATTGCGGATTCAAAAATGGCCAGTACGCACCGAACCGCATGATAGATTGTACAGTACAGTTCTCGCATCCCCCTTTTGGTTGATTAAATTAAATTACCCTATAAAACGTAGCGTGACGAGCGTACGTTCCCCCGTCAGTTCACCGAACGGTAGACGCGAGTTAAATGAAATGACAATAATAACGCTATCGGCAGAGACGGATCTCTCGATTCTGGACAGCAGTTCGGAATCGAGAAAGGAAAAAGATTAACAATATTCAAATGAGTTAACAATTTTTTATCGGCACGCCTGGCAGTTGATAAACATTCGATCTGATTAAGCAAAAGCATTCGTTTCGTACGTTTCATTCGAATTCGTGCCGGCGCAGATAGAGGAGTGCATTAATTATTCCACACATGCTTCAACTTTTGTGACATCTCGACAAAGACTAATTTATTGGCGGAAAAGCACAAAAAATTAAATTCACATCACTTTCAGAGTGTTAAAATTGCCGTTGTGAAGAAATATTTTTAACTACAATTTTGTTTATTTTACCGCGAAGACGCCCGATTCACACTGCCGATTCCAGCGCATCGGCCGCAACAAAATTGAAACAATATTTTCGAAACCTAATGGCTAATACCAGGTTCCCTCAGGTACGATTGGCACAGCAAAAACTTTTTCCTAAATCTAATTAGCTCTACTCAAACTGACGAGAAGCAGTAACCGCGCCAGAGAAAGCTCTACTCGACTTCTTCAAGTACCACAGCACAAAAAAACCACGTCTATAATGTGTGCAATTTACACAAACTTTTTGCTGCAAACTTCAAACCAACCGTTCGCTAACTAAACCCTCTGTGACCGGTGCTCAAGACGCCGTTGCCGGTGACCAGAAGCAGCCAACGTCGAAGGAAGAAAATGAAAAATCCCGACAAACAAACTTCATTCTCTTTGCATGGCGATGCCCGCCTTCCGTATCATCCATTTCGAGCCCAGCCTCGTACCTTTGGTAAGGTTTTGCGCCCACTTTCCGCCGTGACTGGCATGTTTCTAACGACAACGTAAACAGGTTATATTCTCTCAAGTAATCCAAATCCCTGCAGTGGGCCGCCGGAAAAGGCGAGTGGCACCGTCGCCACGAGAAACGTATTTCTTGTACCAGGTGTCATTCCGGTTTCTATCCGGTATTCTTCGTTTGGCTGGCACTTGGCCGTAATTCGGTGGCCTGGCGTTGTTGGCAGACAAGCAATCAAATTAAATCCTTTTCCCGTAAATAGTATTTTTCCAAAAAGTAAGAAACAAACACATTTTGGTTACAATTCAACTACAAACTTTTCAATAAAAACTCGCAAAGCTCGTGTACTGAAATAATTTGGAGTTTTGTTGGATGCTTTCAGTTACAAAAAACAGAATACAGTATGACAACGAAAAATGTGAATATCCTTAAACGTTTAAACCGTAAAAATATGTGATCCAAACTTAATAGCACTTCGAGGCTCATCACATTGGCTCCATTTTGGAGCGAAACCCTTCACTCCGTTGCTAGAACGGTTACCAATGTAAAAACAATTAGGTAGCACACACTATCGTAGCACCGATACGAAACCGGACCTAACAAGATTTCGCTTCTCATGACAGGAGGACTACGGAGGACGACCAGATGAAAGAATCCAGATACGAATCGGTGAAGAAATCGGGAGCACTGCCCTGGCACAACTGAGCCAAACGCGTTGCTGCACTGTGGCAAACAGATTGGGGCAAGTGTTTCCGATTCCGTTCTGCTGTTCTATAATATCCCTACTCTCTCGGTTTCCTTTCCCGCCCCAGTATCGTAAGCCTGTTAACAATAATAGTCATTTAGGAGACTGTGCACATACGCACGCGAAATGGAGTATTCATATTAAACATAGAAACCATACCACATATATAGTAAAACGAAACGAATCGTGAACGGAGGGAATTGTTGCGTTGACGGCGTTGTGTATTCGGCAAGCGCTGGCCAGCTGAAGAATTTTTGTACATTTTTTTAACAACACACACCACCTTCGATGAATGATTTTCAAATCAAACATACAAAACGAAACAAAAGATAAACTCCTTCTTATGTTTACTCCTTAAAACTGAACGTCTCTAACTACTTAGATCCATTGTATATTTATATATCTCATTATAGATCCATTATATACACACATACAAATTTTCCCATGACCATCCAAGGCTTTCGGAACACACAATGCCCTCAGTGCAACGCTGTTGCTTCAATTGAAGATTGAAGAAAACGTGAAAAAAGACAAAAACAAAATTGCTTTGGAAGATTGCTTTAAACAATTGTACATAATTTTGAATGAATTATAAATCGAACAAAAATCGAGCCAGTGATGTAAGAGTTAAAAAGAAACCAACATGTTTCACTACCACACTTCAATATTAAATGATAGTACGTAGAGCAGTATGTAAGTCGATTATCTCGATTAGGGATTATATAAGATAAAGAGCTAGCAGGAACGGAAATGCAAGAATGAACACTAGCGGTCAGTGAGGCGGTTATGCACGGCATAATAAAGCAGCCTTTCTTTCCATTGGACACTTTGCTGAACGAAGCCGGAATTCGGTAACCGCATTGCGCCCTGTTTACGATCGCCCGGCAAAGTCATAATAAATCCTGCATGATTCAAAAGAAACTATTTTTAAATCCACTGCTGCTCACGTAAACAAGCGTCAATCTTGTCCGTATATGTAAATGAAATTTTCACGTAAGATCTGCAACCATGGTTTTACTGCTTCGAAAATTGCCCAAGCACAGGATGGTACGCGGTGCGCAGCAGTGCGGGGTGTCTTTTTAATACCAGCGGAGCTAGCGAAGAGCCCAAGCACTGTTGCTGTGAAACGTATCAAATTATGGGACCCACACTCGTTCTACCAGAAGATTTACGAATTTACCAGCAACATTGCACCTTGCCGTATGCCATTTTCTCCACTGATATCTGTCGGCCCCTCGTCTGCCTGTATTGTTCCTTATGATACTGACGTAAAAGAAACACTTCAACACGGTGGCGAATTCCGAGAGCGGCCCAAGCGACCCCCTTTAGATTCGAGAACCGCACAAACAAGCGCGAAAACAAGCGAAACACAAGAAGTGTAGACAATGTGCCTTAAGATGTACTTTCTGCTTTTGGGTTTTTGGTACACTGGAACAAAACTTAAAACGGATAGGTGAAGTGTATTTTTGATGCATAGGGAGCATTGCAAGCCCGCCCGCGGGGACAGAAAGGATAGTGTGTCTTTAAAATGAGATAATGTAAAGCATAAAGTGAGGCAGATTGCAATTACAAAAAACAATGCACATCCTTAATTTTTCCTCCCCTTTTATTGCAACCCGCTTCATGGCGTGCAGCGCGACACCTAAAGTCGCCCGCCGTATTCGTGTGCTGCTGCTACTGCTGCTGTATGTGCCCGATTGGTCGGTGGCCGAAAAACGGGGCCACCTCACTGAACGGAGTGCTGAGCGCAAACGAGAGAAGGTACCAAACGAAAATAAGGTAACAGTAGAAACATAATTACGGCGCTTCCACAAAGGTGAGCCCGGGAGAGAATTCTCAGAGAGTGCTTTTTAAAACGATTATGAAAGCATAATGTGGGAACCCCCAGTCACAAAATGCATCTTAAGTAGCGTGTGTCTATCGATCCCCAGTGGGCAGACGCTGTGAACAACGGTCTATAGATTCCATGCCATGAGGTGGGAGTGAGAAAAGGAGTGGCAACTGAAACGACCATCCATCAGCTGAGCGACGCGGAAACGGATACGTTTCAACGTCCAGGGTCCAGGCCCAGACGATGGTAAGAAAAAATATAATCCAGCGGCCATATCTTCGAAATGATATGTAACACTAGAACATAGGAGCTTTTGATCGGAATCCGAAACACACTCACGATCGACATGATATTTAGATAGCGGCTTTAATAATTTGTTGACTTGATTATTAAGATATTTCGATACCGAGAACAAAACGAAACGTAGATACAAAATCAAAAGAGAACGAGGTGCACCATATGAGCAACTATGTGAGGCATTAAAGAAGAAATCCTAAAAATTATAAATATAGTACTCAAAAGAAGAGAGGCCGCAAAAGAAGTAACCACGTGTAACGATGTAACAAAATCCTAAACCAAGTGATTTCAGTGAATTTCTTGAAACATTATTCGCTAGTGTAGAGTCTATAATGAATCGTTATGTTGTATTCTGTGTAGAATACAATTGCTTATTAACGTGCGAAGGTGTGCCACGGTGGAAGATCCGTGCGCGCAAAAGCAACACAAAACATTTATTATAAATCGAAAAGTAGCGGCATGGTGACAATTTTTTTTTGTTTAATAACCAATTAACCTTTTGCCTGCACTGTACGCGAAATAGGAGATGACACCAACAACCGGCAAGATAAACGAACTGTCCAATAAATTTGCCTATATAAGGGCGAAGAAAGAAATCCAACTCGCACAAGAATACCAGATGATAAACAGTTTGGCTGGCAAGACGGTTATGTCCAAATTAATTTAGCTTCACTAGCTATCAGCCGTTCAAAAGAAACTCAAAATAATCGTAATCGTTTAAATACATTCATCAATGGCAAACGTCGTCTCTCAGGCGGGGTTTGAATTGAAACTTGAAAGGTTACACTACAGTGCATGATAAGGAAAACCATCACGGTCCTAGTAGGCAATTCGGTAAAGGCAACCGAACGCCCGGCATTTCGGAATGGAAAACTACGAATAAATACCCTACCAGCTACAGCTATTAATCTTCATCTCATGTGTGAGCTTTAGATACCGTATCGGTTGGTATCGTTAGCGATTTCCCCATTGCTTTTGTCGCTTCATCTCACTTTTTTTCAAGCGCCATATAAGCGAGGCAGATACATGGTAAGTGCATCAGAAGCGAGTAAACAGTTTGTAAATTAAAGGTATAGATTTAAACTTAGCAGCCACGTTTGAACATCGGATAGTACGCAAGCGTGTAAAAACGATATGAAATTCCAAAATAAATTCATTACAATTTTCGATAATATAAAATAGCGGATTATGTGCCACACGCTAACCGAAAGTGTTGACCGACGGCATCGCGAGGTCACTGTAGCTCGGAACGAATAAAGTCATAAGCATTTGTTTTGTTTTGTTCAAAAATTCCGATGCGCCACAAACCAGTAAATGAACGAAAAAGAATAAGTTAATGCATTTAAGGAATGAGTGCGAAACGAAATACTCCTACACTTCGAATAAGTCTTTCATGTTTCAAATTATATGTTTAATGTTCGCGACCAAAGTACTCCCGGAAGAGGATCACCAGGAAAAGTAAAGTAAAGTAAACTTGGAGGTAAATCAAAACTGTCACACCAAAGTTGAAGAGGTGTGGCAAAATGTGCTAGCATCGGCAGCACAGGTACGTAGAAAACACATTTAAACATGACGTTAAAATAAAATGCTAACTACTGCTCGTTCATTCAAAAAAATATTCACTTAATACGAAATGATATAAACATACACTAAATAAACAGAAGGATGCAAAATTCCTCGAGCTAAACAGTACCGCCTGTTGTAATTATTGTAAACCTTACTTGAATTGATAGAGTAGCGAATAATCAAGAGAATGTTTATAGTCCAAGAATGTTCATATAAAACAAAAGAAGTCTCAAGTGTACCAGATGAGATAAAGTTTATAAACAACAATTACCACTAATATTAACCCAATTCCTAGGATGAAGGTAATATGAAACGGATCGGATGGGTCGAGAGAATAAGAACCAGAGATATAATGAAATCTGTTATCCTTAAAGTGATGTTGTACATAACGAAAGTGAAGGAAAAGAGAACAAACGTAACAAGCAAAACAAAATGCAACCAGGACAAAATAAAACGAAGAATTTGAAATAAAGACGAATGAAATATTTAATAATCCTTGATTCTGTGCCTTCTGCTTGCTAACGCGGTCCCTTTGGTTTGCTAACCAAACAACAATCTGTCTCCGTCTTTTAGAGGACAGCACCGGACAAAGAAGCAACAATGAAAGACGTCTGATTTCCACGTACCTTAAAGTCATCTTCCATCACGTTGATGCTAACGTCGATCACGGAGGCGCCGATGACGAGCTTGAAAGAAAATAAACATATTAAACGGAATAACGAAATAGTAGCACAACATGTGTTCGGGTGCTTTTTACAAAGCAACGAGAGCTGTAGAGCTAATTTGTGCGTGGTTTAAATTTGTTTTAAAATATATATTTATATCGAATCGAAATCCTAACTAACCGGAGCGCCATCGTGGTTCACTGGTGGCTTCGAACCACCGTCTGCATGACGGTGCGTTGAACCGTTCTCAAGTCGACTTAGTTCCACTGCTATTTGCGCCGCAACACTGGCGTTGTTTTTTATCAACGCCATATCTGTTGATGGAAGATAATTAAAAATCATCAAACAATTTAAAACCATAACGTTATTAGCTACTTACTGGCTTCGAGACTTTTGCCTTTTGTCAATTTCGAAACGGCTGCCAATATGAACGGCGTGACTTCTTTCCCTTGAATCTGTCTCTGCTGCGCGTCTTGCAGCGCCTGGTCAATCACTGAATCCATTTGGGTGCGATTCATGGCGTGGCGTTCCGGTATCGGGACACCGATCAGCGTGCCAGACCGCAAACCAAGCTGCCTGTTGATGTGCAGTACTTTCGCGGCCTCCACTGCGTCGACCAGGTTGTACGGAGCTTTGGACCCGCTGGTTCGAGTGTAGAATGCTGGGAAGTCACAATTATCGCACCCGATCGTTGCCACACACACACCTTGTGTTTCCTGACGTACAACGAAACATAGACTTAGATAGTGTTTATTTCAAAATTAATCTCGCAGTTTCTCAACACTTAACCCAAATCATTTATATTGTTGTGACTAAATGACGTGTCATGGTAAGTAAAATTTAAATGCTACCATCCAATCTGAAGCTCTTTAAGTGTTGAAAGTAAAATGTGATGTGGTCGTTAACTCACCAAATATTCCAATGTTCTCGGGATGTCCAGGATCGATTTCACGCCACTCGAAACAACCGCCACCGGGCATCGACCAAGCTCGACGAGATCAGCCGAAATGTCCATCGTCCGCTCACCCTCGCGGTGCACACCACCGATACCACCGGTCGCAAAGATCCGTATTCCGACGGCCTCGGCTACGAGCAGCGTACCGGCCACCGTCGTTCCTCCGTGCCGACCCGTCGCGAGGACATACGCCATGTCGCGTCGAGAAGTTTTCAAGGATTCGCTTTTATCTGTCCCTGCCAACAGCCGCAGTTGATCCGCTCCGAGACCCACTTTTATGCGGCCCCCCACAATAGCGATCGTTGCTGGAACGGCACCCTGCGGAGGCAACGTAAAACAAATACACCTTCATGAGCATGTTGCGTCCCACGGACACCGACATTGAAACGTTGCATTTTATAATAAGGATTAAGGTGAACTTGTGCAGGGCGCGGCCGCAGCATCTTCTGGTCTAATAACTCTGCAGGCATTGACGGAACCTCCCACATACCGTAGTGGCCGCAAGAGTTCACATAATACTGAAGCATCAAATGAAGAATTACAACAGCAATGGGCAAGGCTGTGGCTGCATACCGTCTAACCCGTGCTGCAACTGATGCTGAAATTTAGTTTTAATTGAATATTGCGGTTTGTGTAGATGCACTGGTGCCGGCACAGTCGCCACAGTGACCAGTCGTCGTTTCCCCTTGAAAATCAAGCACACATACAGGAAGGCACCTTCCTCCCTGCCGTGGTCTTGTGGTTTGCGGTGGTGCTGAAAGTTGAAACTCTGTTAGCAACCCGCCAATTGACGGCGCGCTCTACGCCGCCTGGAGTATTGAAACTAGAATTTTGAAGAAGTACCGACTCCTGCACGACGGCAGCCATCATCAGAAACGTTTCTGCGTACTGTTACTAAACACGCCAATGAAACAAAGCCTTACCTCCTGGCGCACAATTTGTTCTACCTCCAGCGCCGTCTCCAGATTTTGCGGATACGGCATACCGTGGGTTATGATGGTTGATTCTAGTGCCACTACCGATTGCGGTGCTTCGCGCAGTGCTTCCTGAACTTCCGGGGCAATATCGATTAGGGACGTGCTGTTGAATGTTGGTGAGATTGGATTGAAAGGACCAAACGGTGAGTTGCAAAGTTTCCTACGATTCAAAATGGACGCTCTAAAAATTTTCATACCTAATTGAACGATTACTAGAGAATGATCCAAGGCCACTGAGGAAGCACCTCCGGGAGGAAGACCGACGCATTAGGGAGGCCGATAAGCGGAACATGTTTTTTTCTTTCACTTCTACGTCACCGTACAAATACTGTCTAAGAAGAATAGGGGAGAAAGTTATGCAAAAGAATACATAATTCGTTTCAAATTGTGTCCATCGCTTTTTATTGTTACGTTCGGAGAAGTGCCAGCAGAGCCGAACCGACGTAAATTGAACGTGAAGGAAGGCCGGCCCATTGTGAAAGATTAAACATAATGGATTAACAATGGCGTTTTCGGTGTTTCGTCGGGAATTGAAAGGTGCTGTGCGAAATTGCTGTAAACTTTTAACAAAGTGCCCCTAAAGTCAACCTTGAGGGAGAGATTGTTTTGTATTTTCGAGGGCAGATTATGGAAAGAATGCTTTAGGATCAATGCATTGTCCCCGCTGTCGTCCGTAATGGACCGTTGAACGATTATGTTCTATGGTTTTTTAGTTGATTTTTACTGTTCTCCTACCTTTCCTTTTAATTGCTTTCGAGAGAAGAACTCGTTGCAATTTTAGTATTCCAGCGAAAGCAAAATTACACATCGATTTCTATTTGGACATCAATCCATTCTCTTTCGGGTAAAAATATGATGAAAATGATTACTCATTTTGGACTCAACTAGCTTCCTTGAGATGATTTTGAATATTTTGAGAAAATGTTTCATGTTTAAAAACGGTCCTCTCTCAAAAGCATTAACCGGTGCCTTAAAATTAACTTCGCTAACGAAGCATTTGGTAAGGTACTCCATTTCAGAAACACAAAACAGTAATTAGTTAGTTTTTTTTACCATTTAACAAAAACTACTAGAATCCAGCTCAAGCCACTTTAGGTGAAGAGTTCAAGTGTAGAAGATATGGGACATGAGAGTCTTTGCGTCGGAATAACTCTTTACGAGCGCAACAGGTGAAACTAGAAACGGTAGAAACGCTCATGCGCACTCTCTTTCGAACCACAGCTACCATCGACCGTAACGATGGTTTCAACACCATAGAAACGATGCCGCTTGTTGGTTAGTTTCGAAAGAAAATAAAATGCAACGTACCAGACGCATAATTTTTAAGACACACTTTGCGAAGCGGTTGAAAAGTATCGGTACGCAGGATTCGAAACAGGGGTCTCCGGGAACAGACCATGGAGGGACTGCCGAAACTGCCGGGCAACGACTTCGCCAACCGACTGCGTCAGAAGCACCACGTACCACAGAGTTTCAAGTACATCAACGGTTACCCGATTCCGGTGCGCCCCGAATGTGGTCTTGGCGGTGAACGGCTGCACGAGGATTCGATCCAGTTCTGCTCCACCGGGAACGGCAATGATACCGTGCTGTACGATCCGATCCTTACGTACGGCCGAGTTCGCCACCTGCCCGTCAAACCCTACCAGCCTCACTTTGTGTTGTTCGACCAGAAAACGCTCAACTTTAGTGCGTTTTTCCGGCAGGCGGTACCGGAGTCGGCCACTGAAACGTACCGCATCCGGTACGTGAACATACTGTACTTTCTCGAGGATGACACCATGACGGTGCTGGAACCGACGATCGAAAACTGTGGCTACCCGCAGGGTCGGTTGGTACGACGAGGCAGAAAGCTGAAGGTTCCGGCCGAACGCGATGAATTCTACACGTGGAAGGATCTGAACATCGGCATCAACGTGGAGATGCATGGCTACGTGTTTCACATTACCGATTGCGATGCGTACACGAAAGAGTTTCTGCTTAGCAACGGCATTGAGTTAAACGAAATCGAACTGTTGCCACCGGATCCGGCCATGAACGAGCGCTCCATCAGCCAGCGTCAATCGTTCCGCCACCACAAGATGTACCCGGCGACGGACGATAAGTTACGGAAGTACCTCGAGTACCAGGGCAAGGTGTTGCAGTAAGTGCCACAACGAAGGGCAATCTGCTGATTACGATAATTGGCGTAATGATTCCATGTTCCGTTTCCCCAGCTTCGACTGCGTGCTCGATGACCGCGACCGTGAAGGTGGCGAGCTAATGACGTACAAATTGTTCTACTATCTCGAGGACGATACCGTTTCGATCAAGGAGCTGAAGGAGAACCAGGAAGGCCGAGACTACTTTCCGATGTTGCTACGGAAACAAAAACTTCCGAAAAACTGGAAAGAAAATCCCGGTAGGCACGATGGCTTCTTATGTTGTCGAAAACCACGTCCCGTACTAATGTGACTTTGGTCGTTGCTTTTCAGTGTCTCATCCATCGATATTCGTCGAAAAAACGGACCACGAAGTGTCGGAGTACTACTCCCCGAAGGACCTCACCGTGGGTAGCACCATTTTCGTGTACGGCCGCAAGTTTCTGCTTCTCGACTGCGACGGTTTTACGCGCAGTTACTACGAAAAGGCACTAAAAATCGTCCAACCAGGCCGCGTAACGTTGGATGCCCCTGCACCACGCACACCGCGCTTGGATGTTCCGCAGTACCTTGGACTGGGTACACCGGAGGATTCACTAGCATCGCACCACAGCCTGGTGCCGAAAAGTCCGAAGAAGGATGTTGTGACATATCTGGTGAACGTGAACAAATTTCTGCGGTACGGTTGTGTGCTTGATACGGCCCATCCGGAGGACAAGGTGCGCCGGTTCGTTCTGAGCCTTTCACTGGCCGATGGCACCATCCAAATCATGGAAACGACCATCAATAATTCGGGCATCCGCGGAGGGCGTTTCCTTTCGCCACGCAAAGTGTGGCTTCCGGGGTGCGATCCAAACGAACCGTCGTATTACACGGCCAAGGACCTCTACATCGGCGCCACGATAGTGGTCTTTGCGCACCGGTTTCGCATCGTTAGCGCCGACCTGTACGTATACCGGTACATGCAGGCCCATCCGGAAATGTTTGCCCCGATCGCGATCGACAGCGTGCGCAGCTACCTTTTGGCCGAGGGCCACCTGAACGACGATTTGCGCAACGCAACGGATGAGGAGTACCGGAAACTGATGGCCGAGACGTCCGCTGAGCCACCCGTTGATGAGGTACAACAAAGGCTTGCCGGGTTCGAAGTATCCAAACCGGGAGCGACATCACCCGTACCCGTCATCGCATCGTCACCGGCCCCGAAACCAACTGAACCAGTGCAACACCCATGTCCGCATCCGATCATACCGGACGAGGAAATAAGGAAGGCGTATCACACAAACGAACCCGAAGATTTGGCCCTCCAGGCGTACCGCGATTCTGAAGCTAATCCGACGCCAGCGTCACCAACGCATTGTGACGCCAAAGGCAAGAAAACTGTACGTTTCCAGGACTCCGAGGACTATTAAGACTTACCGTTTTGGCGTTCAAACTCTCGAAAAGGATGTTTCACTACACACACACACATGCACATATACACACGACAAGGACTTTTCGCACCACAAACCACACCGCACTACGAAACGCACACAGCTGATCATCAGCTGACACTGACACTACGCCGAATGTTTTGAAACCGGCCGGCTTGTTTATCTTATCGCTGTCAACCACCGTTTGCGAAGTGTAATATTTATCATCCAAATTAGGTAACGTGAAAAAGGTGCTCATTTCGATATTCTGAGAACGAAATAGGTGCGAATTTTTGTCTTCAACCACCAAAACAAGATAAATAAATCTGCGTTACAAGTTGTTTCTGGACTTTTTGACGGAGGTCGTCAAGCAGGGCATTGCTGTTTAGGTATCGAAATCGTTACCATGGCAACGAATTACACACAACGAATAAGGATGAGCAGAGACCGTATTCCAATCAATGCCAACTCCTGGCATCGGGATGGACGAAAATTTTCGCAATTTTTCGTTTACCGCTAGCGGACCGGTCGGATTTACGTCGTCACGCTCCGAGGACATCGACGGGAAGCGACCGACCCGGGAGTGCGGTGTGGACCCACGACCGGTGCCAGCATGTTCCGATGCAACGACGGAACCGAAGGAAAGAAAGGAGATGGCCGTAAGTGTTGCCTCCTCGGATCGATCGATATTGTACTGACGCAATCGCGTTTGCAGACACAAACCATCAGCGCACCGCGTACAGGAAAATTTTCAACCTACGACGACTCCAAGCTGGCCACCTTCATACGAAAGGTACAACCGATAGTGGACGAAGAGCTGTCCTACGGTATGACGCCGCTGTTCGATTGTAACGACAACCCGTACGACGCATCCTTCGACCGGTACCGTGTTCGGTGTCACCAGGAACTCACCGTAAAGCTTCACGACCTAGCGACACAGGGTGATGGAAGACCATTTACAGCCGGTGCTGCCGCGTGGCTTTCCATCTGCACCCGTGACGCGCCGCTTCTGGTGATTGCTTGCAGTCCCAGCCACGATGCGTGGTGTGACCATTTCGCGTCCATCGTAACCGTTTTCAGTCCCACCCGCAACCGGTATGGGGGTTCGGTGCAGTGGGCGGAACTTTGCAGCAATCCGGTGAAGGCTTGCATCGAATCGCTCGAGACGAACCCGTTCAATCGGGACATGTGCGCCGGTGGAACCGTAGCGGGCGATGTCTACATCTGGCAGTACGAGATGAATCGAAAAAACGAAAGGAATTCTTTTACCGAGCTGCACTCCGAGACCACCGACTGTGGAAAGGTGGTCGACATGGCGTGGGCACGGTACAGCCTAATGTCCAAGGCCGACCATGCGCTGCTAACGGCACACGGTGACGGAACCGTTATCCAGTGGCGTGTTGGAAAGACCATCGTGAAGGACAAAATCTTTAAACTGTCTTCGCCATCGCCGACGTTGGCCAGTCTGGGGAAAGCTCTCATATTGACTCGTATACTGGCCACTTCGAACGCGGAGTTTGTTGTCGGCTGTGCGGATGGTTCGTTGCTGCTCTGTTCCACCACACAGCTGCTGCCTCTCGGTGGCTCCAATGGTCATGGTGGTGGGAAACTGAATTACTTTTCTCCTGCGACGGTGGAATTGAAAAGCCATTCGTTTGCCGTCACGAGCTTACAGAAGATCCTGAACCGCCGCCAAGAGTTGCTCATTAGTTGTGATCTTACGGGAGAGGTGTTTTTTCACGACATTACCGACGCCATCGTAAGTGGACACGCGAAGGTGGTGGTCTGAACCTTCCAGATTGTAGTAGCTCTTATTTTTTGCACAGAACTCCACTCCAACGCTGATCGTTAAGATGCCACTTCCGTTCAAGACACGCATTGTCTGCACCGGCGACACGGAGTATATCTTCTCCCCGACCGCAAACGGACTGCTGGAACTGTATCGTATTGGCAGTGGGCAGGTGGACAGCATCGAGCCGTCTTTACCGCTGAAAGGAACACCAAATTTAATTGAAATGACAGCCAACGGGTAAGAGCCTAAAAAACGATCGTAGAACGAGCAACAAATTTCATACCTCCGTATCTACACAGGAAATGGTTGATCACCGGCACGTACAATGGCACCTTCATTATCTACTGCGTGGAAATGGATTACTAAAAGTAGGAATCACATCCCAATGGATTGCTCATATCAACACCGTACCTCAGTGGATTGACGATCGGTTCCATTCGAAGAGGCACCGATCAACTTTACTGACAACTGAACAATGTTATGATCAGGAATATAAAAACTAGAAAAAAGTGAATCAACCTTTTCGTGTTAACTTGGAAATAGAACATACAATGAATTTATTTTCACTAAGGCAGTTACACCTATTAAACATAGTCAATTTCTACATTTTACCTCTCGTATAAATGCAATTATTTCCCTCGAGCTGGTTCCGTAATAAACTAAACTGATTACAACAACTTTGAATTGCTTTATAAAATAGTCAAACATTGAACTACGATAACAAACAATTTCTTCCTCTTTTTCTTCACTGCGCACTGCACTTTGGGCTTGGGCCGCAAAGCTGAGAGCAAGTTGTTGGGAGTCACTGTGTTTTCCGCTCAAGCCTCACGTCGGGTATCGCTAGCTTCCCTTCCGAGCTGCCGGATGACGAGCTCCAATGGACTGACGAGATGCGAGATTCGCTAGAAAACAGTGCACCGCCGGTAGTCACATTGCTTAACACCTCCTGGCCAGCGCTGTCTCCGCCAGTAGGTGCCCCTCTCGGATGCCCACTGGTGCCACTGGTAATCGATTTGCTGGCCACCGGTGTCGACGTACGCTGCACGTTCCGGTCCGATGCTTGCGTATGCGAAAGAAGCTCTCCCTTCGGCGATGGTGTTCGGCCGCCGGAACTCGTTACGTTGCTAAGGTCTAGCAGTGAATGTAGCAGTGTGCTGTGCGAAACGGGACTGGACGAAAGTGAGGACTGCAGCGTTCGGATCAGCAGTTCGCGTTGGATGAATTTCGACAGATTCAGTGGCCTACCGCAACTGCCGTCGGTTTCCTGTGGCTGCAAACCTTGACGACGGTCTTTGACAGCTTCAACCAACGACATCGAAGAACTGGTGCTCGAGTTATCGGTTCCATGCGGGTGTTGCTGCTGTTGATGCCGGCGTAGCATGGATGACAGCCACTGTAGGCCGGAAACACGCTCCAGATCAGGACCGAGGGAAGTAGAGAGCAGCTCCATAAGTTCTCCGGGAACTTCGCTACCCTCGGAGGCTGGTGCTGGATTAATCACATGAACTTTCTGCGTCGAAGGCCCCTGCTGGCCACTGGCCTGATCCGAAAACGGGGTCGATCGGTTGGAGTCGTCGAGTGAATGATCGAACGGTTTCATGACGATGTTCAATTTCCGCAATTCAGCCACCACATCGGGCAGCGTTCCGTCACTTCCGTTAGCCTCCGACGTGGAACCAGCGTGATCTTCTGTGATGTCAAAAGCCGGAGCTGGACCAGCAAAGCGACGATACTGCAACAGATTGGTGAGCGCCCGTTCGCCGGTTACGTTTAATCGCAGATCGGCCGTGTCGTTGGTCGGTACATTCTCCTGCTCCGTTTGGCGGACGTACTCCTCAAACACTGGAAACCGATCGTAGCCGAGATTTGGAACCGAAAGGTCAGCCTCCGCGGCAGCCTCGGTGAGCAGCTTGTTGCGGGCTTCTATCAACACCTGTTCCGCTCGGCCATCCGGCGGACGGTCTGGGCCGGACGCCGAAAGCGATGATACGTTCGCTTTCGTCGTGGCCGCAGCCGGTGTTTCGACCTCGGGAATGGTAGACAGCTCGTGCATCGGAGCTTCCTCCAGGTGTGGACTGTAGCGAGTGATCGCAACGGGTGGCGCTGGTGCTGGTTGTGCTCTACGGGCGACCCCATGTGGCACTTTCAAGGCCGTGGCACCCTCCCAGAACAGCGACGGTGGAGGTTTGGGAATGTCTTTCAGGAATGGTTCGAATGGTGGCGGCTCTTTCGCTTGGCTCCCTTCTTCGGACGGGCTTTCGCGGATATCGGAAGCCGTTAGAGGACGCGACATGGCAATGCCACTGTCCTTGCTGAGCCCGATCTGTTTCGAGGAGATTATGTTATCGATCTCCTCACTGACGGGATCATCAAGCTGAACGGCTGATGGCATCGGTGGTGATGGGATCGGTTGTGTAACAGGTACCGCTGGCGCGGGAACGGGAGCAGCCAGTTGCTGATTGGGAGCACCGGAAGAAACCGTGCCCGATGGTCTCCCTATCGACGGCGGCAGATCCATGTATTTGGTAGACGATTCTTGCTGCTCGAACGAAGACAAACTGTCCTCGATCAGTCGCCGTTTCTCTTCCCGCACTTGCGAGATCATCTGCGACAGTTCCGCGATCCGCTGACTGCCCCGTTCGGTTAGCTGCGAGTATCGCTCCAGTATTTCCTGCTCCTCATGATCGCTCAAATTGATCACTTCAACGTGACCCTGAGGGGTGATGATCTTCGCTAATCTGGCTGGTGGATCGCGTTTGGGAGATTTGAGGATAGATTTCAGAGACGTCGCTTTCACTGGGTTTGGTTCCTGGGCTCGTGGTTGAATCGGTGCGCCAAACGATCGAGGTGCTACGATCGGTTGTTCGGCCACGGCACGTATAGGAGCGGGAATCATAACAGTCATTGGTGTCTCTGTAGTAGCCTTTTCGGATACTTTCCTTTTGGTCTTTGGCTTACTTGCATCCGTTTTATCGCGGGTCTCATCCTTCCTATCGTTACCTTTTCGCATTGCATGTTCCCTACGCTTCAGTGTGCTCATCCATACGTCCTCTACCCGGCTTACCTCCGGATCTATTATGGTATCGTTCCGATCGCCCTCGATCGTGCTACGATCGTTCCGTCCCGCACCACTACTGCTACTAACTGACTGATCAGAGTGCCGTCGAAGTGTGTCGTCAATCTCCTGCAGAAAGTTGTAGTTATCATCGATAAACTTTCGCAACCGAGCCGAACGCTC
The DNA here is from genome assembly GCF_943734635.1 of Anopheles cruzii. Lineage (NCBI taxonomy): Eukaryota > Metazoa > Arthropoda > Insecta > Diptera > Culicidae > Anopheles > Anopheles cruzii. The sequence continues at coordinate 28,805,840 of NC_069145.1, forward strand.
AAGATCGTCGCTCGTTGGTGCAACCACGGTACCACCACTCCTGTTGGCGCTAACGTTCACAACCGAAGCGTTCGGGGTGGAAACGGTGCTCGAACTAACGCCGAGTTGATCGATCGATTGATGAGACATTCCCAGCAACCGTACAATGTAGCGCATCAGATGGGGATTCAAATTTGTGCCCGGTCGTGCCGTCGCCAGAGGTACCGCTGCAGGGTTTGTGTCCCTTTTACGTAACTGATGTTTTGGTTTACCCGTTACGGGACGCGATGAATGCGCGTGTTCCGGCTGAAGCTTTTCGAGAAGATGGTTGATCTTCAGTTGACCAATTTTGGGTGGCAACGAACGGTAGACCGTCGACGATGTCGAAGTACTGCCGAGCGAGAAATCACCTTCCGTAACCTGTTTGACGGTCGGTTCCGCCCCTTTCGGGTGCTCCACGATCGTCGGTTTGGCAGGCGGAGGATCCGATGATTCGATGCTCATCTTTTTCAGGGATTTGTTTAACATTTTGTTCTTCTTTTTGTGCTTCAACTTTTTGGTGCTTGGTTTTTCATTTACGGTGATGATGATTTTTACAGGAATCTCGGAACCGGAAATACCACTCACTTCACAGCTGCTGCTGCTGCCGCTACTGGCAGTACTGGCAGTCGACGGTTGCTCAACTTCCACCTCGATCTTATCCTTCTGACCCTTCGCAGCGACATGTACCGTTGGTAGTTTAGGGTGTGTATCCCGTTTACTGGTCCGCTCTTTTTCCTTCTCATCACCGGGTCGTTTTTTGCGATCTAGCATGGCCATCTTCTCGCGTAACTCGCGTCCCAATGCCTCCACTTCACGCTCGCGCTGCTGTAACAGTTGCTGCTGTGCGGTCAGTTCCTCCTGGCGACGTTTCAACTTTTCCAACTCCACTACTGCTGCCGTCCCATGGCCACTGTTGTCCGCGGTACGTTCCGCATCTAGTGCCACCTTAGTGGTCGCTTTGTCGATCTCCACCGTCAGCAGCTTCCGTTGTTCGTTCAATTGCTCCAAAAGTGCTTTCAATTGCGTGATTTTGTCCAACCCAGTGGCATCTCCAACATCAACTCCTGGTGCCTTATCTACCGGCAAAGGTATCGCTGGCCGTTCGAAGGTTCCCAACACAATTGAGGCGCAGCTGTCGCTGGAAACGTTGGCATTGCGACTGCCCTCGGCCACGTTTATTGCGGCCGGATGCGCGGTCGCCCTCGCGGAGTCATCCTGCGGTTGACGAACCACCGGACATGTCACCAGCGAACGATGGCGAAGTAAATTTTCTATCGCTTCGCTTGCTTTACGTTGTCGCGCCGCTGCTTTCTGCTTGATCACCGCCTCAGTCGGATGACTTTTACTGGGCTGCAAAGGAAAACCGGAAAACAGTCGAGTTAACCCGAGATCGACCGATCATGTCACCGATTGGTCACTTACCCCTGCTAGACTTTTTAACCTATTCTGCTCCCTCGTCAGGTGGTCGAGTTCGTGGGACAGTTTTTCGTAATCCTTTCGTATTTGCTGCTTCTCAAGAGCCGGCTTGCCGCGATCCACTGTGGGAATGCTGTAACGATCAACGTAACGATCAATGTTTATCCGCCCGTTCTTTCGAGTCCCCCAAACATACCTTCTTGCGTTTGCTAATTCCTGCTGCAGTTTTTCGTACCGATTCGCTTCTTCCATAGCGTTCCGTTCGTCCTCTCGGTGCTCTTCTCGCCGCACGAAGGCAATCGGTTGATCGTACTCCTTCCGGAAGCGGGTATTGTGATCGTAATACTGCACCTTCGTGTCCGCCCCGTACGACACCGACGAACCGGATGTCGGACCGCAACTGCTTGTCCGACGTGCTTCCGTCGGTAGTGCGGCTTTGCCACGTTTCACGATCGGCTTCTCGTGGTTTGAAGCTTTCGGCTGCGGTGCAACCTTTCGCGGCAGCTCATCGTCCGTTTCGGGGACCCTCGGAGTCGGACGCAACGCATCGTCGTTCGTCATGACTGAGCTCGTGGGAAAGGAGAGGGTATTGTACTCGCTGAGATCGTCAAACTGAACAGCTTTCTGCGTTCCACCACTGCCGTACGGTCCTTTCGACGTCGTCGGTTGTCGATCGTCCTGTCGCTGTTGTCGACGTTGTTGAATGAGGTCGGAAATTTGCGTAAACGGCTTCAATCGTTGCGGTGGCACCGATTGGCCATCGGCGCTGGGTGAGGTAAAATCGGTCGCACTGTACCGCTTGCCACCAGCCGGCACATTCTCCTTGTCGGCCCTACCTGTGATACCGCAAAGTTCGTCATCTTCAAAGTCCGAAGAAATCGAAGCAACGGCACGTTCCTTGGCCAGGCTACTTTTTCCCTTCGTAAGACGAAACTGTTCGAACGGACTAAGCGTACCGGTGGGCCCGGTGGCCAATTCTTGGGCGTGCGATTTACTGGGCCCAGGAATGGGCTCTGGCTCTGGTATGGCGATGGTCGTTTGAACTGCAATCGATTTCGATGGGACATACTTCTTTTTCTTTTTCGCTTCATTCGCCGCTTCTTTGCGATCCCGTTCGCGGGCAACCGTTTCTTCCGCGTGCCGTCCGCGCTGCAAGGCCACCGCTTGCTGCGCGGCGCGCTTTTCCTCAAACCAAACTGAACACTCTTCCGCGGCTTCGGCCGCTTTATGCGCTTCCCCGACCTCACTGACGCACCGCGCATATTCGGTCTGCAGGTGCCGGATTTGTTGCCTCTTCCACACTTGCACCTCATCGCGCTTCGTTTTCTCAATTTTGGCCAACTCTTTCTCCTTCGCTTGCTGGTAGCCCTGGCGTACTTTGGCGGCCAGTTCTTTTGATTGTTGCCGAACCTACGCGCACACCGAACAAACGTGGGAAAAAGCGAAACAAAATAAGACTTCCAGACAGAAACACAACCCCGAAATTCAGAATTGACCTCATTACGTCACCACACTCAAGACAAAAAAAATGCTGGTGGTCAAACATTAAAACGAGGTCATCCCTATGGTCGCAGTTGGTGACGGTCAGTCGTCAGAAGGACTTTGACATCATTCCCCTTCCCCCCACGCCACACGCCTCACGCACCTGCACCAACCGACGGATACGCAGCTTTTCGTTGGCCGCTTTTCGCACCGTCTCCAGATCGTCCAGCGGATTTCGGAGCCCATCGGCGATCGGCGACGGTGGCCGAATTTCGTGTACGGTCACGCTAACGGACATCTTGAGATGGTGCGTCGTTCACGGACGCCCCTACGGCACACAACTCGCGATCGTAGCTTTTGCAGCACACTTGAACGACGCAGCGATGGAAACTCTTTTGCACATTTTAACACACGAATTCATAATACAACACTGTTTTTACACTGTTTACCGGTCGCAGCGCATCTTTTCGTTTAATGTTTATGAATTTTTGTTGCCATGTTCCTAACGCGTCCTCGCTCTCGCCTTGTGTGTGCTTGGGTTGCTCGGTTGCTCCGTTTGCACGCTTGTCTGCTGCAACGGAACGCGAATTCAAGAATGACAGTTGTGGGTTTGTTGCTAGAGGGCGCTGCTGCTCGTCTGTAGAAGTAAGGGTTGACATAAAAGTTTCGATGCTGCCGCAATGATAAAAAGATGATTTTAATTTCTTTCAAATAACAATTTGATTCTTGACTTTTTCATTTGAATTTATTTTTATTACACAATCCTATCGCATCTTGTCCCTTTTGTTTTGTAAATAAAAGTAAGAAACACAGTGATAAATGGGCCGCTAAATTTGCGATCCGCTAAATACATTGTGTATACATGGTTTTAAATATATGTATATCTATTCTATGTGTATAAACCTACTCTCATTTGCTAGTGTGTTTCACCCATTTCAGTAGGTAAACAAAGATGGGTTAAGTATAACCCCGTCGAAGGTTCATTCTCTCGTTGCGCCTTAACTGCTGTTATTTACGCGTGCGCCATTGACTCGACGGTAACCATTTAGACAAACACTTTAAAAAGAAACATAACAAAAGAACTTGAAAACACCACGTACTTATGTAAACGTTCCCATTTCTTTGATTGCTCCCAGTGTCTTGTACTGTTCGTTTCGCGTACCATAAAATGAAAAAAATGCACTCTACACTTCCGCTCGTTGCAAATCCTGCCGCGGGTGAAACTCTTCGAAAATTTTGCCCTAGCGTCTTTCCGTATGGCAGCAACACTGCATCATTGCATTATAACAGATCTGATAGGTCGCAGTCCCGTGTCCCGATGGTAGATCATTAACTCTCCCACACTTCGTCGCGCTGTTTGGCGGCAAGCAGCTTTCGTTCTGCGAAGAGGAAGATTTTGCATCCTTGAAATTTACGTTCAGTTGTAACCCAGAGTGAACAAAATTACCTTTGGCTTCACGTAGAACTCGTCGTTCGTTTTCTCGTTCTTCCGGTGCCGTCTTCAGTCGGACGCCCAGTGCGGTGGTTACTAGCCGACGCGCGAGGGCCGCACAAGTTACTGGCCGAGCCCGGTAGGGTTGCAGCGAGCTGGCACATTTGCGGGCCTTCGAACGCGATTCAGGCGTCGCCTCGGCCAACGGTTTCACCTGGGCAAACGCGTGACCAGCGGCAAGTACTTCAGCAGCTATGTTTAAACGAGTTTATTCCAATAAAACGGGGCGACTCATTTTAGACAAAACGCGCTGGAGTGATACTTACCAACTTTTGAACTACTGAACACGGCCAGCGCATGAGTATCGTCGACCCACTTAATATCAAAACCGGACTCTTTGTACTGCGAGAAAAGCATCATCAGATCCTGGGTTTTAAACTCGGGCGGAAAGCAGGACACTTCCAGCACGTGCGGAAACTCTTCGTCATTCAACACAGCTTGCTTTGTTTGATACGCCTTTGAGAGAGAGAGAAAGCGAGAATCCCGGTTATTCGCGTTGTTTCAATTTAGATAAAACACCGAATACCTTGTAATCCGACTGTGGCACTTCGATCGCTACCTTGCCGACGGCGGAAGTGAGCTCGTCAATCATTTTTGGGTTCAAACAGTCACCGTTATCATCATACATCGATTCCCAGTCGTCCTCTTCCTCGCCATTGGTACCACCGGTCTCGCATTGCTTATCATTCGAAGCACCATTCTCGGATGGTGTTGTGCCAACTCCGTTGATGGTTGGTGGAATCGCTTTTTCCACCTTTTTCGCCGTCACACGGGGGCCCGGTGGTTCGGGTTCGTCGATTTGCAGCACGTCCGAGTTGAAGGACTGTTTCATGATGCGCCGATTGCTGCGATTGATCTCCTGCGAGGCACGCCGCAATTCTTTCTCATCACGATCGAACTTTTCGCTCTCGGCATGCGCCGAATCGTTTATGATCATGGTGCTGGTAGCTACGGGCGATGGTGGCGTTTGTATGGAGGTAGCATTTTTTGTGTTACGATTCCGATTATTGTTTCGATGCATCGTGTCAACCGTCTCCAGTGATGTACGATCTAAAATAGCAGGTCTTTGGTGTAGTTTCTCTTCGGGTGAAGGTTGCCGAAGCTCGCCACTGCCGCAGGTACCGTTGGGCGCTATTTGCAAACCGTTCGTAAGTTCGGCAAGACTTTGCAAACGGTCACAGTAGCCGCCTTGCGCCACAAAGTACGGTTCGTGCTCCTCCAAACTGTGACTCCGTTTGAGTTCCGAATTCAGAAACCTTTGGTTGCGTCCCGTCGATTCTGGAGCTACCGACAATCCTTCTATCACAGTATCACAGATTTGTATAGACTTTTCGGAAAGAGATTCTGGCACTTTGCACCGATACTTGTCTTGCTCGTTTGCCACACCACCACCATCAGTCACCGCAGCATCACAATCTCGATTCGGGTTTGCCGTTTCCGCACTGGTCAGACCAGCCGTAACTACTTCTGAGCGTCGCGGTCTGTCGACAGATGTTCGCAATGATCGTTTCGTAGGAGATACACTACACGTCGCAGCGGTTGACGATGTTGAGGTGATTGTGGAAGAAACCTTAGACTCAACAGCGCCACCGCTACCCGAGACACCAGTCGATGTCGTTACCGGCGGTGTTGTTAGACTGCGGCGGGCTCGCGGAATGTAAACGGCTCGATCCGGCCGTCGTTCACGGTGGGAACGATTGGTCCTGCAAAAAGCGACCGTAACACAATCGTTATGACAGTTAGCTTGCCCCACGAGTTTGCTTTTAGAAAAGGCCGGAAGTATCGAAAGTAAACCAGCGCAGAAAGACATGCGCCTCAAAAGACATGTTTCCCGTTGCACCTTCCAAAAACAACACGAGACTCGCTTTCATCAATTGACACCGAAAGTTGTTGCGAGCCCTTCATTCCACAAAACAGCCCTATCCGTGCATACCTGGACGCAGAGGTGATGCTGGTGCCGGAAGCACTACTTCCTAGACTGTCGTCACTAAGTGTCTGCGGTGGTCGAGATTCGCACCTCACGCCGTGACCGGCGTCTCCCCGACCGGACCGATGTTTGCCAGTGGGACCGGTTTCACTGACCGGTTCGTCGCCTTGGACCGAAAGGTGGCCTTCTCTGGAATCCGGTAAATTTGTGCCGACAGTTGTTGGTTCGCGTAACGCCTTATCAGCACCGGCACACCAATTACCACCGTCGCTTGGAGCGCACTGCACTGGTGGCTGCTGCCCCGGTGACGTAGTGGATGCTAAATGATGACCATAATCCGTTGGGTTTTCACAGGCAGCCGGTGGGGCTAGCTGCTGGATGACGCTTTCAGCAAGCTTTATCGTTCGCCGGGCTGCCGGAGGACGATAAATGCCAACCGACGGTGGGAATTTTATGCTCGTAGCAGCAGAAGATTTCGGCGGTGAAGTAGCACACCCGTATAGGCCCGTGCCTAAAAGTAAATAAGAAGTAGAGAGAAACTTGACTTAACATTGAAACGCTATTAATATGAAACTCTTGAAAGTTCATTTACTCAAAAAGCAACTTGTTACCATTACTTTTCATTTTTTCATCGCAAACACGATCAATTTAGCGTAGGTTCAATAGCCGTTAAATGTGTAAATTTGTCCGTTGACCGTGGCCATTAATTTCATGTGTCACTCTTTTGCAACAATCATCTTCGTTTGCATAATACGCAGCCGAAGGCCTCCGTTGACCGCTGCTTTAAACTGTTCGACACCAACATTACTCCGTTTCGGTGTAAAAGGTGTCGGTAGTCCCCGTAGGGAACAACACGACCTTGACAACTATTGTTTGCAATTCAACGCAGACCGTGGCACAGTCCGCATACTACGTGCGGCATAGCTACGTGCCCCGTGCCGCTCCGAATATGTGCCATTCTCTTTCATTGGATATGTTAAACACAGTGTAATGTCACAGCATGCTTGTGTCAGGCACATTGAGAGCGAACACATTGGATCGTCACTGTTACGAACGGAGGTTCGACGCGCGACTAGTGCCTTGAGGTGCGAGAGTCCGCGGTGCGGACGCGTCGGCGTTGAGTGCTCGAATGGAGCAAAAACGGTGAGAACTCGCTATTTACGGCGCGGCGAGTGATCGACCGGCGCATCGAAGTGGCGACTCAGGATCGGGGCGTCGTCACTCAGGGGGAACGCCGAGAACGGGATTGGGGATAAAAGGAGCTCCTCAGTGACGCTTGGGTCATTCGCGTTTAACGGCTCTCACAAGTCGGTGAGAGAACAGAAGTGTGAATCAAAGTAACGAATAAAGGCGTATTCTGTCGTGTGGCAGAATACGGAGAAAGCAAGGTGCGAGGCTTGATTTCTTGTTCCCGCGGAGCGAATCCCCCAACCGTTACAGTCACATCGTTATGATATTAATCTCACCTAGTTGGCCTGTTGGCTACCTTTGATAGACCTCATTCCTAGCACTTTTCCAAACCCTACTGCATTTACTAGCTAACATTTGATGGACTTTCGTTAACACACCGCCGGTACAGGAGCGGAATAAAATTTCAAACCCAGCGCTTGTAGAAAGTGTTATTTGGGAACTAAAATAAATAATCAGGTCACTAGGCTCAGCTCATCGTATGGCGTCCAAGCGGCGCCTAGCATCGAGCCACGGGCAAAATTATGACACCGAATGCACGGCATACTTATTACGTCTTCGTAACGGAAATTGCTGGGTCGCGTCGTTGCGAAGAAAAATGTCGAGCAACGCGATGCAAAACTGGCGCCGGCCGGCAAGAAGCGAAAGAGAGCGAATAAAAGATGGGTAAGAGAGAGGAAAAGGTTTCGAATAAGACCGCCGAATGCAGGCGAAAAAATGACTAACCCCAAAACCGATTATACAACGGTTGACCTTAAAACACTTTCATTTTCTGACTCCCGCTACGGCCAGGCCAAGCGAACGCCTCACAGTGGAACGATCATCCGAATAGTAATGGAAGTAAAGTGCTTGGCAATGACTACTTATTGACATTTTTTTGTGCAGTGTTTTAGTGGCCCATCCTAATGCGGGTCGATGTTCCACATTTGTTTAGTATATTCGGAATTTGTTTCACTCATAACAATTGTCTCTTCAGCCACTTAATTCCACTAACTACAACTTTAGTACACTTAATATCCTTCTCAATGCGAGTTCGCTATTATCTGCTACAAAACGTTGCATGCATCCACCGTGGCCATGATAATAAATCATCATTGTGGAAGATCGCAACGAGCAATCGATGCTTGCTCAGGTGTGTTTGTGCGTGCCGAAGTTAACCGTCAAACGATGCTGTAATCTAACGTTTCCATGCTGAGAAAGCATGACGCAGACGGCGTGGTTAGGTGAGCCTACGCAACGATCCAACCAAGATGCGCCGCTGCCGCCGCCGTCGTGATTGGAATGGAGGTCACAGCAGCGGGCGACGAGCCTGTTTTTCGGGTGTTTTATAATACCTTCGGGGGCCAAATGCATTGGACCACTTTCGCACCGTTCCAAATACTTGGAACATTCACGATGCCACCAAAATAGGTAACCGGCATCCAGAGAGGGGCGTGACTTGGGCTTTCGAGCTATTTGTCACCAACACGCCAGACAGATTGCTTCGAACTCCGTGAACCACTTTTACATCACCGAGGCTGAGTAGACCAGTAACGCCAACTTTTAATTTCACCCCACAGTCGGCTACCGCTTGACTCGCGTTTTCACGTGGAGATGGTGCGTTCTTCCGGATTTGGTTTGTGCTTTGCTGCTCCAGCCATTTCTAAACAATTTCACACACGATTCGCTGGGTGTAGAATCACGGCGGCAACATCGTTGATTGCTTCCGTTTTACCGCCCCTATCCCCCTGCGAGGCGCTACTTTTACTATCTATTGCTATTGCCACAATTACTGCCTTCAACTGGAGCACGAAACACAAAGTCGCACACAGTAGGCCCCTTTGCTTCTCGTCCCATCGCCTCTGGGGAAGTATTTTCGATTGTTTGGCTGCAAGCGTGCTTCCGGCGCTAACGATGCAACGGTGCCCAGCGTTGTGTGTCTGAGCACGTGATAATTGGAGGCGAGGATCTTCACCATCGGGAAGCCGGTAATTTTATGCCGACATTTCGTGACTGGAGCACGGTGCCATTCACAGCAACAGAAATTTAGATTACCCGATTATCGGATGTTACCAACTCATCGGTTCGCCGAACACACGCTAGACTGCACTATTTCATTGATGCCGGATACGACGTGTAACAAATCGAAAAGGAAATAAAGTGAAACTTGTTTCTTCCTTTGTTGGTAAACAAACGCAGGATTCGTCGTTTGACACATGACATTCCACTAGCGAGAGTGCGCCGATGCAAGGTTTCGTTCTGTCATCGTTCTACGTGGACTCGATTGAGGACACACACACACCGATAACAACACAGCAGAAACGGAAAAGAATCGCAGAATGTGAACCACTAGAAATTACGCACATAAAACGCAGTACTCATTTCTCCCTGACGGCAAATTGCACATGAATCGGGTTTTTTACAAGCGCCTCAACGAAACTATTCGCGGAACACAATCTTCTCTCTCATCGCACGCAACGTAACAGCTTACCGTGCCAACGCAAGATTCTTTGCAACTAAAAAGTGGCCAATGGGCGACCAATTAGCGACAGCAGCGAACTAACTGAACTTCACTTCACAGAACTGGCTTTCCACTGGCAAATTTACCACCGTCGTCGTCGTCGTCCACAGCGCACACTACGGGTTGCGAAAAGGCTTCGCGAAAACGCAACCGATTGCAAAGTGCTGCCCGTTACGCGAAAAGGAGAAAAAACAAAGCAGGCAAAGTAACGAAACTCTGCGGGGCGTTCTTTCGCGACCGCGTATCGGATTTACTTTCGGTTTCGAGCTACTAGCTGGGGCGACCGAGTGAACGTAACGCGAAACCAACCGCACAACCGGAGAGTTCGGACAAACAACTCGCGTTCGGAGCTCGCCCGAATCACCATCACTGCGCTGCCACACGGTGCATAACAGCAGATATAACAGCCTCATATAACAATTTTGATAGTACAGCGACCAGCCGTCAAAAGCGTTGTGGCTCAGCAGACCCTATACCCACGACGTTATACAGGGCGCATACCAGATTTGACACTATGTTACGTATTACGTGTATAGTTATGCACCGTGTGGCAGCGCAGTCACGATCGTCGGGCGGCCCTCCCTACCACTCGACTGGGCCGTTCTGTACACGCACACATCGCCGGCCGTCGGTAGGCGCGTGTTTACAACGCCTGCTTGGGTAAAGGCTCGATTGTCAACTGCTCGCCTCATTCAACGCGCACAAATTTGAACGATAAATTATAAAACACGTGCTGTGATTGATTAACGAACTTAAGGAGAAAATATGGAACCACGGGACTGGCCAATGGTGGCATTTTAGAAAACAAAAAAAAGTACAACAGTCTCTGGTTATGCTTAATAGTACTTGGTGTGGTAACTTCATCTTCGTCGAAACATTAAATAATAACGCCATAATGGATGCACCACAACTACTCGGAGAAGGGCAGTAAGGCACGAGTTGAAGAAGGAAAAAAATAAACAGTGGCAAAGTGCAGATATCCCATACCAAAGAACCGGTCGCAAAGCACTCGCGACCCAAGTACTGGCTATGCAAACCGGCTGTAATGCAAAGCGTGCACGCTGCCCGAACCTACGATGACGCCGGGACCGATACACGGTACGTCGCGGCAGCATTGAGAGAGAAAGGAGGGTATAGTAAGCATATTTCGTAATAAGTTTGAGGCCTCGTAATACGATGCCCCGGCACACCGGCAGTGTGAAGTGTGTGGCACACTTCACAGGCCTTGTCAGTGGACCGTGGAGCCAGGTTTTTGGGTTGCGCCGGGCGCCAGGCATCAACAATGACCACCGGGTACGGTCAAGAAAATGTGATTACTTTCTGCAGCTGCGACGCAGCACACAAGATATTTTGCTTAAGCGGGCTTTCCTTTCATTCACGGGCTTCAGGTGGGATCGAGTGTATGCGTTACCTTTTCGAGAAAAGGTTAAACATAATTTTTAATATTATAATGGTGCTCACTAAAGAACACTACGAAATTCAACCGAGTATGATAGAACGATTCCCAAATAAAACATTTTGGAACGCTTAATTTTATGTCGTTGACACTATCATCAACATAACTTTGTGTCGCCGGGTGTGGCGTCTCCTAAATAGGGATGACTTTCATGATCGTTTTGCTACGAACAAAATGAATACAATATGGTTTTAAAAGGTAAAAAAGTCGGTGATCGAAACAAACAGAAAAAAAACATTTTGCCATCATGTATGCTTTTGGCTGCTAAGTTCAGTTGAGGCGCCTCGGTAACTGGAGCATGCTGGTGGTGGCCGCAACCGCCACCACCCAGCTAGTGGAGGCCTCACAATGCGGCACATCGCCGCCACTAACTGCCACCACCTTGTCGTGATCAATCAAACGCAAAAATGCATTGCGGGAACACGGTGAATAAAGTTTGCGCAACCGAAATTTCCGCCAACCAGAGCACCGGGGCACGTTCCGTGTGAATCGATTGAAATGCGTGTTGCTACCGGCGTTGGTCAAGGCATGAGATGCCGGTAATGGGGCATTTTCAATGAGGAAGGATCCTAATTGAATGTTCGCTAACCGGCCCAAATTGAGGGGAAAAGTGGTCAATTTAAAAATAAAATGTTACCAAATGTTTTTCATTATAAATCCCTTGCTTTCCCAACAACAAAGGGGGGTCAACAACAACAAAATGGCATCAGACAACAAAGATACTACTTCAGAATGCTGATGACCTTTGATTTGCCTTCATAAAACCCAATCAAATTAAGTTTGTCCGTTCGTTGCAACAATTCGTTGCACTTATACGATTGGGCGGATATCTGCTAATGAAGGAGCTAATTACCAATTTGCGGCAAGGCGTGTGCACCGCTCGTCCCTTGAAAGCATAGCAAGACATAACCGAAGCATATGGAACTGTGTAACCGACTCCACCACACGATACTGTTACGGATCCCACAAACCCAAGATTGCATCATGGGCGAGAGGGTGAAAATGAGAGCAGAAATAGCTCCATTAGGCACGCGTCTTCGCCAACATATCGTCTAAGGATTAGGTTATGGCAAGCTACCCTAAAATCCACCTGTAATGGAATGGAAAAATGGAAATTTATCAGGTGTACAAATAGAAAACCGCCGTTTTCCCATAGGCGGTGCTAGCAGCAGCAAATTAAACGATAAAAATATGCAAAACCCTGGCAATGACAGTTGAGGCATCTGTCAACAACTCCACAAAATCTCGTTTGTTTATTTTCACTCTGCTTTGTGTTATTCATGTGCGAACATGGCGCAATTTGAGCCGAACAAGAGCCATTTGCGGGAAGTGTTGCTTTTTGCGTTTCATGCTAAAAAAAATGCAGCTAAAGCGCATCGAATGATAGTAGCAGTTTATGGTGAAGCCTGCATTAGTGAAAGAACGTGTCGGGAGTGGTTTTGCAAGTTCAAAAACGGCGATTATGACGTGCAAGACAAGGAGCGTCCCGGACCGGTGAAAAAGTTCGAACATGTCGAATTGAAAACTTTGCTGGAAGAAAATGCTTGTCGAACGCAACAGGAACTTGCAGACTTATTGGGCGTGACGCAACAAGCAATATCGCATCGGCTAAAAGCCCTAGGAATGATCCAGAAACTAGGATATTGGGTGCCGCACGAGTTGAAGACGAAGGACATCGAACGGCGCCTTTGCATTTGCGAGCAACTCCTTGAACGGCAAAAAAGAAAAGGTTTTTACATCGCATCGTGGCCGGGGATGAAAAGTGGATACACTATGATAACCCAAAGCGTAAAAAATCGTGGGGGCTTCCCGGCCATACATCAACATCTACAGCTAAACCGAACATTCATGGCTTGAAGCTGATGCTCTGTATTTGGTGGGACCAGCTCGGCGTTGTCTATTGCAACCAGGCGAAACCATTACAGGAACCCTGTATGGGACACAACTAATGCGGCTGAGTCGAGCGTTGAAGGAAAAACGGCGTCAATATTCAGAAAGACACGACAAAGTTATCCTTCTTCACGACAACGCTCGACCACATGTTTCCAAAGTCGTGAAAACATACCTGGAAACATTATAATGGCACATACTACCCCCCCGCCCTACTCTCCAGACATCGCCCCGTCAGACTACTATTTATTCCGATTGATGACGCATTACCTGGTCGAGCAGCGCTTCCGTTCTTTCGACGACATCAAAAATCGGATCGATGAATGGATCACGTCGAAAGATGAAAAATTTTTCCGACGAGGAATTAAAAAGCTGCCCAAAATGTGGTAAAAAGTTGTGGCTAACAATGGTAATTACTTTGAAGAATGAGTTTGTAAGGAGTTTTTTACAATAAAGCCTCAAATCATGAGAAAAAACGGCGGTTTTCTATTTGTTCACCTGATACTAAACACCAAAAAGAATGATAAAACATTGAGCTGAATGATAAACATTGATAAAACATTAACCTGTTGCAACATGCAGGCCTAAGAGACTCCGAAACGGGCTTTCAACAGCTGTTGACCACACAGCTTTCATACGTAACTGTGATTACATCATAATTGTATTTATTGCAAATGATTATAACCGTAGATAAGCACAATATCGATCATTAGGCGAACCTCTCATTCATTCCTCATTCTACACGTGATTCGAACGTTCTTCTCCAATTGTAAATGTTCTAGGTTCTAGTTAAGTGAAACTTTTAATTCACCAAATAGTTCAACTAAATATGGCAACATTTATCTTACCTTTCAACGGCTCACCGATCGCACCGAAACCGGCACCGATCGTGTACTGAGGCTGGCGGTTTGAAGCACCGGTCGGAGGGACACACGTGAGCCCATCCGTACCCATTCTGTCCGGAGCACAGGCTGCGCCCACCGACACTATGTCACGGTTTTCCCGCCTCCAGCCGGTGGCCGCACCGCTGTGGCTCCCGCTGCTGCTGGTGCAGCTGGCTGCTGCCGAAGCGTGACTGCTGGTGGTAATGCTGGTGGTGGTACCCGTTGGTGGTGTCGTTGAACTGCGCCAACTAGTGAACTGCGGATGGGCTGCAACGGTGGAGCCTCCTGTGCTCGATTCTTCGAAGCTGATACCGTTGTGGACCCGGGTTCAACACGCATAAACGAAAGGAAATGAAAATCGAAACAAAAATAAGAAATTTTTGGACATTAATTCTTCTTCGGACAACATTGCACTCAGGAGCACCAATTTGTAGGGACACAAAAAAATCGACATGACGACAAAAAAATCGGTGACTCATGCGGCATTCTTCAACACGATCTTAAATCGAAATCGTTGCCAGACAGAAGATGATGCCCGTTATTGCACACCGCGCCAGCTTGCAAAGTTGGCAAGCTTATTGCGTAATGCGCAAGCGCATCCCGTCAAGGTGTGACCCCACATCTGCGTAGCGCACGCCAACGTGGGTGATTTAAAAATGAAACAAAACCCCCCGTCGGATGGTTTAAAAATAGGTTCCGGCGTCAGAAACCGTGAAAGGTGCTCAGCTTGTCTGCACGAGTGCAAAACCCATGCACTTAATAAATACGCTTCAATTTATGGTCACGTGCTATTATGGTAACTTGCCATCAACTGGCGATCGATTAGAGGAGAGAGCGATGCACAAATCCTTTTCTTTGCCTCTCATACGTTATGGTCATTTTCGGCAGCCAGATCGAGTTCTCGAACATTGCCAAAATCCACTGCATTAATAAGCTAACCTTCGGCCAGTGATTTCATGTTGAAGTACGCTAGGCCGACGGTTAATGGCATGTTCCCTAAAAATAGAACAAAAGCGCGTGTCGTGGCATATGACATAGGCACAGCGCGAGACAAGAATGCTAAACAGCTGGTAGGTAGATGGGTGTAGTTGAAGGCCATTGACTTTAATCACATTCAATTTGTCCTTCTCACCTAGCGGTAGAGAGAAGTGAAGAGATGTTTTAGTTTGAAACAAACGAAGCATTTAAAAAGGGTTTCACAAATTGGCCCATTCTGTCATTGAATGCGTGGAGTGTTTCTAGGCCTGACAGCTCGTCAAAATAATTAATCATATTTGAGGCCCTCCACAAAAACCCACAGGACATCCTTCGCAGCGCTTCCGGGCCGTGTTCATTATAATAAACACATTATTGCGCACGCAAAACGGTCATTCTGGTCGCCAGAGAAAGGAAGTAGGCGCTCGCTCAATGTCCCTTTTATGGAGTCCCGACGACGGCGTACCTTTTACCGGTGGTCGATTTAACGTCCTGCAGCAGCTGATGTCGAAAGCAGACGACCGTTCGGCGCTCGGTGCCGACACCGATGGAAAAAGTCACGACATCATGCTGGGCGAAGGCTTTGCTGGCGCACACCTTGTGGATCAGGAACCGACGGTAATTGTTGAATGGTGGAAAAATCAGGACACTGGCAGATAAAAACGAAACAAAAAACGGAAATTAAAGACCGACGGTTTCATTCATTTTGGGAATGTGCGTGTTTTCAACAAGAATTGTGAACTAGAACATACAATATAAATTACACGAACTGTAAAATATGGCAAACTAGTTGATCAGATGCTAAACAAAAAACCCCAAACCCAAACCCTTCCCAACCAATCCAGCCTAAGCTAAACCCAAGAGCAAAACCGGACCCTGGACATTCCTTTTGGCCCCCACTACGTATGCTCAGTCGAACGGCGTCGTATTAATCATCTGGCATCGCTGTTTTTCGCTCATAATTGCCACCTTTCCTTTTGCTCGTTCGGGGTACAGTAAACGCAATCTTCCTCTGGCGCTCCAAACAAACTCAAGTCACCCAAAACGGCAGCAAGCGGTTCCACTCCTTCAGCACCTAATTAAAAATTTTCAGGAGGTGATGCGTTGCGATTCGAATGGTGAATCGAACTAATTTTGGGCGTACAACAATGACCTCATCAATTCATGAAGCAAAACATGAATTTGTTCCACGTGAATGCTCCACTGCATACAGAATTTCCACAATTTTGCCATGTGGTCAACATAAATATTTACCGAAATCTGTGTCTGGTGCGGCCATCGTTCAAAACGTGCATCCAGCAACAAAAATAGTGCTGAGATTCCAAGGCGTAAGTAGAAAAACAAATGTGCGAAGATGGTTCAAAGATGTTGCCAAAGCAGTTTGCGTTCGGTATTCGCATTAAGCGGCCATACGGTAATGCGATTCACATTCTTTTGGCCTATGGTACGTTTTCTAGCTAATACTAAAGAGTAGGTCAATGGCTGCCTTGAAACAAACATCCTTTATAAATAAATAATCCATTGATCGAAATTTTCGAAAAAAATTGAGAATGTTGTTTAACATGTTAAGATTTGATACAGTTTCAGAAAGTAATTTCAACAGACTTGTTTCCTGCACATTATTCGTTTCGAGTTATTCGTTCAAGTAGAAGGTTGATCCACATTTTACAACAATGTTTCACAACAATCTGTGTTGAGCTGCCGATAATCGTGCGAATTTCCGCCCAATTTGAGCCAAATTACTCTCCACTTACAGTGGATTTTCACATTTTCATCATTTTTTCTACCTCTTTTTCTATTCATTCTACTCGTTTTTTGACTGAAATGATAAAAATTTCACCAATTCATACTGATGATGTACCCTTTTTTGCTGCTGTAATTTGCCGGATGAAAAAGTAGTTGCACAAAATGGTCTAACGTGGCCCGCGGAGGGGAGCTAGGCACTATAAATTGATGGCCACAGCGGTAATCGGATCCAATACTCACAATCGCAAGGGGAGTGCATTTTTACCGCGAAGGGTTTCTTGGCTTCCACTTTCCTTGGCTTAGCAGTGTTCAATGGTCAGATAATAGTGTAAGTGTAGTGTAGGGCCGTGAGGGCCAAAATGGTGCCATTAGCAATATCTTTGGGTGATTTGATATACCAAAAATGTTTTTAACCAATTTCGAACCATTGGTAATTGCTGCTGTGAATTTTTGAATGTTGACTAATGGAATTCTTGACTAATTTAGGCATATTGGAATCGAAAAAATGCAAACAAATAACTAAAAGTACGCTACGCAGTCTTTTCTTAGAAATGTTTGATTTTGAGACTAAATATTCCTGGCTCCGACAAATAAAAGCTTTCAGTTTAAGAACGTAACACTTATCTTCTCAGCTTCTGACAAGGAACGCAAAAGCTAAAGCAAACAGGTACCCTTGGCACAGAGGAAGAGAAATGTCCCGTTAGCTGTTCGCCTCCCCAGCCTCACTCCGTAACACGGGGAGTTCTGGGTCAGCAGGAAAGAGGGAAAGAGATAGCGGATGATTTCGCGGCGCTACCCTTTTGTTGTTGGCCCGCGGCTCTTGCTGCGAAGCTCCCGCGGAAAGGAAGTTGCCCCCCGGGGCCGGAACGCATCACCAACTCGAAAGCAGTTTTGATGAAACGTAA
Organism: Anopheles cruzii; assembly: GCF_943734635.1. Taxonomy (NCBI): domain Eukaryota; kingdom Metazoa; phylum Arthropoda; class Insecta; order Diptera; family Culicidae; genus Anopheles; species Anopheles cruzii. Next base: position 28,823,722 of record NC_069145.1, read on the forward strand.
TGAAAAGTGGTAGCCGCAATTCTTGCAATTCTCACTTACGCCTTCGGGTTGGCCCGCTCAATGAACCGCCGGATGTCCAGATCCAAAAAATACACGAACTCGTCGTCCGCTGCGCTCAGATACCGGTTGACGATGGAATTATCCAGCTTGGCGATGGAGGGCGTCGTTGTCTACTGTGATCACCCCCGCGGTGGAGGACCTATCGGTCATCCAATTCTGTGGGTTTGGGCCGAGAAAAGGGGTTTTCTCCGCGGATCACCTCCGTTCTCGGGATTGCTGGGTCACGTTTTGGAGTTTCACTGCGAATCCTATCACATGAAGATTCAATTTTGCAGAATTTCACACTCCATTTTTCACTCCTTCCTCGGTGCCGTCAACATTTGGCGATGCGCTTTGCCTGGTTTGGTAAAACTTTTGCTTCCGGTTGCTGACACACACTACCAGTTGCTATATTCCTAGCATTTTTTTCACGGTTGCAAAAGTTAAACACTTTTGCACAAACTTCCAAAAGAACAACTTGACACGTCTCACTTGCAACACAAACAATCCGCTATCGCGCAGCCACCTGGATTCGCTGGACGTTCACAGTAGACAAAACGAGTAACGACGCGCCTTTACTGCCGTTTTCGCGTTGGTCAGTTTACTTTTTAGCCGCGGACAATTGACACAAGACCATCCGCAGCTGGTTTGCAACGTAGTAATACTTACAGCGCTGGCCGGGCTGCCGAGAGAGAACAAACCTCGGATGTGTTCCGCGGCCCGTGTGCCTGTGTGCGTGCGTTTTGAAACGGAAGCGTGCGCAATGTCTGATGGGGGGCCTACTTTAAAGGCATCGTTTTCGAGGAAAGCGAACACACGGTGGAGCAGGGGGGTTTTCGCACTTCCGCTTGTCCGCACTTTCCGCGTAGTGTCCGTATAGCCAATGCCGCCCTCTGCTCCGCTCCATGCTTTCCATCGTTACCGGGCTCGCGAAGTCGTATATTGAATTATCAAAACAAACTCTCGCTCGAAGCACGCGAAATCAGCTGTCAAATGGTGCTGAAGGAACACCCTGTGTTTGTTGCGGTGTGATAGAAATTGTAAAGTAGAAATCTCTGTAATCTTCAGAAATCTGTTTATCTTCAGTTTATCAAAAGTTTTTGATGCAGAGTCTAGTAAATCATCCTTCTATAAAATAGTTTCTTTGAATCTTGTTATCGCGCGTATTTGAACCGATTGAAAGTAGTTTGTTGGTAAACAAAGCAACAGTGTGTCGCGAAAATGCCGCAAGAGTTGCGCGTTGTCCGTTGCATCCAGTGCTTGAAATATCAGGTGTGTTTTATTCAAATACTGTTCTTATCGAATAACATTAGAAAAGTTTTCATTTCATTACGCAGGTGGATATTGTCAAAAAAGTCAACAACTGGTCGTGCAAAGTGTGCAACGTGAAGCAATCGTTGGCGAGGGAATTTTACCGTGGTGCCGGCAAGGAGTGTCGCTCCATTGTGCAGGAGTTAGAAGCTCGGAACATTATCACCGACCAACGGGAACAGGAAACGGTTCGGCTCGTATTGAGTGGTGCAATTCAGCTTCCGGAACCATCTGTCTCATTAGCAGCGGCAGAAGAAAGCGAATCATGTGTTGCCGGACCAACCGATGAACTTAAAGAAAAGCCCTGGGGCAAGGTTAAAAATGAAAACAGCGATGATATGCAGCTGCATGATGACTCCGATATACACTGTCCGAATGATGCGTTTATTCGCGAACGAAGGAACGTTGTTTCCAGAGTAGTCACGGCGCCGAAAAATAACAATTGGACCATTTACGAAAGTGCTGGTGCTGAGTCTTCGTCTTGGAAAGCTATCGTCGCGCAAAGATTTGATCAGAACGCAGGCGATGAACAAATATTGGAGAGCAGAAACGGTTCCACAAACCATTCACTATCGTCACAGGTAGATATTTCTCAGCAACATCAACCCCTTTCCCACTTTCATCACAAACAAGGCCTCAACAGACCTACTGGTTCGCCTCTGTCAAGCCAAGAATGCGGAGAAATGAATCAAATTGGAAGAAATAGCGGAACCAAGCGAAAGCATTTAAACGGATGTACGAATCCCCTTATGAACTTCGCCAAGCGGGGCAATAATAGTGAAGCCAGGAACAGGATCGATCTCGGTCCCATTGTTGCAAAAGAAGATTCTTTACCGCAAACACTTGCAAACCAGGAAACTGAAGCGTTATCCAAGTGGCCAACATTCGTTAAGCCTGACACTCAAACAGATGAAAGTGGAGATGAAATGCTAGTTTTCTAGTGAAAAAATTCAAATGCACTTTTTACAGAGCCAGGTTGTTACAGCGAAGCCAGTGTTTTGTATTCTGTTGCTAAAGTACCAAAAAATAAATTACTAAAACAATAATAGCCGTCGTCACGAACATTCCACCGTACAAGAAGTACTTGTCCTCCACCAATCTTCGTTCGATCATCTTCATAGTTTGGTTCGACAATCCGAGCGTGTTTCCGATGTCCAGGATCCGTTTACGGGCCCCTTTCAGAGTGTCGCGCTGCGACCGTAGACCGTCCAGAACGTTCGAACCCGTCCAAAGCATTTCGTCGACCCCTTGGTGCGCATTTTGCATGGAATTGTGATGCTGCAGGGAATAATCGATGTCAATCGATGTCGTGTCGCTGTTGGCGGTGAACCGTTTGCTCAGCAAACTTTCCCGCTCTGCGAGCTCCGTCGCCCGGCGTTGCCGTTTCTCGTGAAACATCTTTAAGGCGGCCTGCAGATGCCGGATATCGTACTTGAGTTGGTCAACGCGCATCTTAGCGTTCTGTCGCTGCGCAACGGGCACTTTAAATAGCAGCACATCCAACCGATCACAGTTGCTGCGATGAGAGAAAGGTGTTGATAAGAGTTTGCCAACGATGCCACACTCTACTTTCATACCCATTAGCGGCCATAATCTTCATCTCGATGTCGTGTGCGATTTCTCCGGCATCGGCACGAGTGTCGCTGAGACGTTGGAAGCATTGTTGCGTTTCCTGGATAAGGCCGTTGGTCTGAAGATACAGTGCTTCCATCATAAACTATTCTTCCTTTAGACAATTTCGTCTTCAATTAAAAGTACTGTCCAGTGGTGCTCTCTGATTGACGGTATGTTCTTTAAATTAATATAAACGAAGAGCACAATTCGTCTTATCTTCACATTTTCGACGCCCGCATCATCACAACACTGTTTGACACGTAGATCGCAGCTGATGCAATCCCTTTCTCTCACACTGAGCCCTTTCTCACTCTCGCCCAATCAAGCTGCGTCCTCTAGCGGAAAACGGACACACTGCGCTCGATGCGATCGAAAATGTAACCGTTCCGTTTTAATTTGCAATTTGTGTCTAATTTTCCATGAAAAGAGAATCCAATCTTTGGTCGTTTCGGAGAAAACAATCTGTTTTGTAGCAAAAACAATTGCACAGTAAAATACTCGGCTGAGACTGCTCGAAATGCGAACTGCCCGACATTGTATCATCTACTCGAATTCAGTTGTCAATCCGGCACAGCTGTCGGAATTTGTGTGTTTACAAATTTACACACTCCCAACGAACCTGCGAAGTTCTGCAATTCCATTTATTACCTTTGCCCCGATCAGGAGGCGGTTTACATTTCTTAGCGATCTGCAAAGGCGGTAAATGGAGAATATAAGAAGAAAGAAAGAAACCCTCTCTTGAGTGTTTGCTAAGCAGAAGAATACTAGCGGCCACAAACCGCCCACAAATGTTGTTATCAACTGATCAGCTGATGATCGATACAAGAATCAGAATGTGCGCGATAACAACCTTTGCATCGTAATAGTAACAGTTCCACTTTTTAGGAGTAAAGTGTTCATTTCCTATGAACGAGATTTGATCTTAAGAGTTTCTTAAAGTGCAGTGACTTAGGTGTGGTACCGTGTGGAGGAAACACTATGGCAGTTTCAAAATTTAGGTGAGTCACCGCATGCGTTTCGTTGGCAAAATAAAAATTCTACGCATCCAACCTTTCTCTAATGGTATGCGCATCGACCCAGAATGCATGGCTACTTTGTTTTTTATCACCCCATTAGTGGTGCGACATTTTTATGGGCAACCTTAAAATGACTGGCCAATTTACCTTCCCTACGTGGGTGGTGCTCAATGTGCTCGCACCTTCAGCGTGCTGATAAAAACGTGCCATGTTACATGGTAATTTCACTCGCCGGCATAGTTTTCTTATCGTAAACAATGGAAACGGCCAACAATGGCTTGGTTGCATAAGGTTACAGATCACCCTTCGAAATCTAGCGTGCATCCACTGGAAACGATTATGCTTCAACCTTTAACCAGAAAGCGTAAAACAATTGGTTTGTGCTACACAATTACTTCCATACGTACGCTTGGCTATGAAATTACGCATGATAAAAAATGGTCTTTCAGCGTCAAGCTTTTTCTGTAGTGCTTTTGCCAACGCTTATATGATTAGTTTCCGTAGTGTAGTGGTTATCACGTCTGCTTCACACGCAGAAGGTCCCCGGTTCGAACCCGGGCGGAAACAATCAATTTTTTTAATGTTCATTTTTTCTCTTTTCAAACAGCGATGTCGACGAGTATGGGTTCAAGCGGGAACCGGATTTCGACTACCAATCGTACGAAAATATCATGTCAAGCTACTTGTCGGTGCTGACGACGCGCAGTATGAGGTGGCAAAAGTTCGTGAAAAGCGAAGATGTGACGAAAAACCAGAGCAAACTTAAGCGCTTCGTCCGGAAAGGCGTTCCCGGTCCAATGCGGGAGGAAGTGTGGATGAAAACGTCTGGGGCGTTAAAGCTACAGCAACTACAGCCAACCCTCTATCAAACACTGCTGACATACGAGTTCGATCAGGAAATCTGTAAGAATGTGTGCTGAAATGGCCTTGGCCACAAATGAATTAATGATCTTTTTTGCAGCCGATCAAATAAAGCTCGATCTCCCACGGACGTTCCCGGATAACATTCACTTCGAGCAGTACAAACTGGGTCTCTACAACGCGTTGATTGCATTCGCGCATGAGAATCGAACAGTTGGTTACTGTCAAGGTTTAAATTACATAGCAGGTTGGCCACCTTACCTCGGCACACTCTATATGGCCTATTTACTATTGCCACCTGTGCTTTCAGGACTGCTGCTAATCGTAACGAAGAATGAAGAATCCACGTTTTGGCTGCTCAAGGTGCTAGTCGAGAACATTGTCCCACTGTATCACACGAAAACGATGGACAACCTAATCACGGATATCGATGTGTTGAGCGAACTGATCAAACAACGAGTGCCGGATGTCCACCGGCATATCTTCGACTTAGGTAGGTTCTCGGTTTTAAAAGGAATGGTTCACCAACGTCAATAATCTACTCTCTGTTCCCTGCAGGGCTGCCCTGGCCCGTGATAGCTACCAAGTGGTTTATCTGCCTGTACGCCGAAGTCGTACCGACCGAAACCGTCCTCCGCATATGGGACTGTCTGTTTCTCGAGGGCAACAAAATTCTGCTTCGTGTCGGACTGACGGCAGTGGTACGGCTCCGGCAAGAGATACTGGCCACGGATGATATCGCCACGTTGATTGGTTTGTTTCGATCGCTGGACAAATCGCCCGTCCTGATGGATTGTCACGAGTTCATGAAAAGCATCTTCAAAGTGCCGGGTAACCTGCGCCGGTCACAGCTGGCAACACTTCGGCGACGGCTGTACGATGAACGGATGGCTAGCAAGCACAATGGTTCCTAGGGGTTAGAGAACTATATTCAGAAGAGATACAGACTGAATATAGTGTGAATCGTAAAAAATGATAATTTCCGCGGCTATGGCGATTTAGCCAAACTAAACTTTGCTATGAAACACGGCAGCTTTAGTCGCAGCCAAGGGAGTATTTTTTCCCACGAAACCAGAACCTCCAGTTCATCATCAGCACTCATCAGCAATTTAAGTGCATCGTTATGTTTTTCGTTACTTACAAAGTTTATTTATTTTATAGTATTGACTGGCTTGGTGCACTGACTCTAGTCTGGAAAGCGTGCCTCAGGCAAATGCGAATGTTAAATGTGTGACTTCGGCTGAAAAACCATGGAATTTCTAGTTCCTTGTGTTGCTGATATTAGTTTAAATCAACAACCATCGATCAATGAGTGGTAAATCCCTATGTGTGCACTCTTTTTTATTTAAATATTAACATTATGTTGTGTAGATTAGGTAATTTTACTGAGGCGTCAATTTGATACGCTTAGGAATGAAAAAGGTGCAAGATGATACGACGAAGCAGGATGTTAAAACAAACTTCATTTCCCTTGTGCGGTATGTGGCGTTTGCGGTGAGGACAATGGTGCGCCTGTTGATAAATATTATTCGAGATGCAAACGCTAGTGCTGCGGTAACTAAATAGCAAGAGATAGCGTCACTTTCTTGTGAACGACACTGCCAGGCCTGTTGCCACCACAAGTGTGCATCAGACGCTTATTAGACCAGAGTTGAATTACAATGCAAACGGTTAACCGAGTTCCATTACAATAATAACAGTAGAGTAGGTTGTTAGTGTTGTTACTTGGTATTACTACGAGATATTTGGATACATTTTTACAAATTAAAAACAAATATGTAAATAACAAGTATGTAATAGTGATATTTTAAACCCTATTCATGTAGTGCTACAGCATTTCTCAAAACATTACTGTACTAGTTTGTTATTTCTAGGTGCTTCCTCGCATCAACTTGCGATTTGGGGTCCGTTGTTAATACGCTTTTCACAATTTGAAATAAAACACAAATTATAAATCAAAATTAAGCGCGAAAATGTATGCTTTAAGCTACGTATTGATAAAAAACATTAGTAAATACATCGGGTATCAAGCCGATTGAGCGCTGCTGCGTGACGTTCCGAGTAGAATCGCGATAAGGATGGAAAAGATGCTAATTATGAACCAGATAATGTACACAGCGAATTAATTTAATTTTAATCTCTTGTCTCCCGACGCCACTGCTATAAAATATCTTTTCGCAAGGCTGATTAGTTGGTGATTAAGCAAATAGTAGTGCAACGGGGACTATTCCGGTGTTCCGCACCGTGTAATTATTTTGGCATCGTCAACTCCCTCAACTGGGTATCCGACAGGTATTCACGGCTTGCACGGCCGGTACCTTGTCCAGAGCGTCAGCCATGAGGGAGTCAGTCTCCAATTACGATGGCCAAAAAGGCTTACCCAGCTGGCCACTCAAATAAACTGCGGGCGGAAAGAAAAACAAAAATTGAAAACAACTGTCAAACTTCTAACCACCATTTAATTAGTCACGATGAGGTCCGCGGCGTGCCCATGAGCGGCGTGTTTTGTGAGTCAAGTCACACGATGACATGAAATCTGCCATCACGAACCCGCGGTGGAGTTTTGAAGCGCGTGGCGTGGTTGTGGCGGCACAATACTTGCCTGGCAAGGCGCTACCGTTGGCTGTGCGATTTTAGTTTTATTTCATTTCTTACTGTTGCCCACGGGAATGCGTCGTGGTCGAATACCAACTGGCGTGCTCTCTCTTCATAAATACGCGTCATGGGAAAGCAATATGCTGCCATTTGCCACGGGTTAGTAGCCTATTAATTTGCAAAATGTGCTCATGAGGCAATGGGAGGTGACCAAAGGCAGGGTATGCCATATTTTGCACCGTAACCTGCGTTCATTTTATGCCCAAGAAACTATCCAACGCCCTGGGGAAATTATGTAAATGCAAAGACTTTCTCCTTCCTGTCAGTGCATGAAGAATAAAGGGCAATAGTTAGGTTTCACCACATGATGTAGTAGAAGAGGACACATTTCTGACATTAATGTAAAGCAGTCTAGCAATGCGCAATGTTTAGCTTAGAAAATGCGGTTCCACAGTGGATTCTCCGTGTCAAGAATAACTGGCTTCTGCCAAAAAAAATTCCAATTATAAACATACTTCGGGTTGTTGTATCGTTTTTTTTATCTGTGCTTGAAACACTCTGTCGATCACTACCACAGAGCCTTTGGGGCAATTGTTTCAAACTGACCCAAAAAATGTTAAAAAGTTGCCATGTGTCCCCACTATCACGGGTCGGTCGCATGTGTTCCAATTTTCACGAAAGATGAAGTCACTTTTTGGCCGCTGAGCTCTTCGTGGCCATTCGGCCGCACGTTGGCAGGCAAGTTGCGAACGATAATGACTCCTGGGCACGCTACTTCATGTGCCAGTGAAGTGAGCTCTCTCTGGTGGAGCCCGCCACTGGCGTTCTGCGTCGAAAGAGACCCGAGCGGTGCTGTGACCACTGGAACGCTTCGTATGGACCGGACCAACGCGTGGGGGCTAGTGGCGCAAATGGCCCACATGCATCCTAGTGCTTCCGTGTGTGGGCCGGAGCCATATGGGCCACTGATTAAGCTGGTTCATATTTTATTGCCGCCCTGTGTACAAGGAGCCTCCGGACGATCGTAAAAGGTTATCAAACGAAAGTGACGCCGGCTAACGATGCGCGGAACCACGGATTGCAATATGTCGGGTTGCCCGGCCGTCGGACGGACGGGGTCAATGGCGTGCGATTTAGCTGAGCAGAATCTCGATGTGTTGTGTGGCCGTTCTTCCAACACGTAACTGCACGTGGTTGCAGCTAAGTAGTCCCGGCGGCACTACCGGAACGGGGTCAGATTTGATTTAGTATCACCCGCCAGGGACACGTTCGCACAGGCGACCGACGAGGGATTATATTCTAAAATGATGAACGGCACAGCGGAAAACAATTATTGCATGTAGCAGAATGGAAGGCCAGCGCACCGGTGGCCAGATGGGCCGTCGTTTCTTGACTATGCACTACCTACCTGACAGCAGCGATACACGATAATGGAGAAAATGTAGCAAATTGTTCCAACGTGGCACAAATTTGTTTGTCGGTTTTGTTTTTCTTTTCGTACCATAATTTCTAGGTCCCAGGAAACCCAGTCGACGGACGGGGCCACGTTTTGGATCCCAAACTTTGCGCTGTGTCCATTTTTCCAATACACACCTTCACAGCACGTTGCGCCATAACCTTTGGTGATTTGTCGTTGATTGGCACCATGAAATTGAAACATTTAGTTTGTCAATCGGAAGGGAATTTTCATGTGCACATAATGGAAAAATAAGGACTTGTCTCCGGCGCGACGAACTGTGTCCGCAGGACTTATTTGACTAGCGTGCACAAAATGACCTTATTTGTCGCAACACTACGTTGGATCAATTTCTGTTTATTTATCGCGATTAGCATTTCAGATTTGATGAAATTTGAAGTCTTTTGCGAAGCCTCTAATGTTACTGAAATATCAATGTTAGCGTAACAAGCAGAACGCAAGAGTTTCTTATCATATCGCTACGACTGAACTGCCAGGAAGCAGGTCATATAATTTCCCCATTCTCATGTGATACAAATTAGACTCTTGCTTGCGCCCAGCGGTACGGTTTCGTAAAATGATAGATTTCAGCCAAATATGCAAGGATAAAAGAACCGGAAGTTGACGGTCCCGTGCGCGGGCAAATGATAAACTAGATGAGCCCGGGCTCTAATGTCGCGTCATTGTGTTGTGCGGGTTCCGTGCAGATCACTATGATTCACTGCGGTTCCGAAGGAGGGAAGAAAATTAAATTTTTAATTTAAAATGCCCCAAAATTTAGTTTTAACAATGTAAATGTGAAAAGCCAACATGTCACATTGTTTCCGTTCCGTTTCCGGTCGCAGTGTTCGACAGAGACTTCTCGAATGGGTCACAAATATCAGCAGCATAGAGAGTGTTGTCAAAATTATAAAACCTTTTTCAATAACTCAATCGACTGTTTCATATTTATTTCAGTTTCTTTCGACTTAAGCATACGCCCAGGTAAAGATCCCACTGTGCAATGATGGCGACGGAGATGGTGATTTCATCTGCTCAAGAACGGAGGAAAGCACGATAAGGAATGTCATTAAAATGTATCCTGTGCAGCGGGAAAATGGGCACAGCCCGTCAGCTGGGGCCCGGTTTACGGTTCGATGAGTACGGTATGATGCACCGCACATTTCCGTTCGCGCTTTCCGCTATCAAACGGAAGCTGTCCCCGCGCCCCGGCGAACCATACGGGCGGTTGGCATCTCTTGCTCGACCTTGCTTGGGTTTCTAGAACCCCACAGTCGCTTTCTTAATTTATGCGGTCTATGCTATCCAATTTACATTAAAAAGGTCATCTCCGAGTATTCCCTCTTTTTTGCTTGCTTATTCGCCAATGCTTTAAAATATTTTGCACATTTTGCGTTTTGTTGAGGTTTATTCTTTTTAACGCTGTGTGCCTATGGTGTAGTAAAACATTTTAAAAGAAAATGTTGGTATTGGTAAATATGAACATAATAAATGAAGAAATTTTCTTCCGGGTGTATTCTAGAAATCACGAAAGGATGCGAAAGGTCCTGAAACTCGAAGCATTTTTTTAAAGGGACACCCAGAATATGGTACGAAAACAGAAAAGGCTTTGTCAGAAGTTTGATCAGGCGACATTGCGCCAACCTTTGACTCCAAGCGCACTCGCTCAAGCCTGCATTTGGGCTTAAACGACCCACGGCGAATATCCTCAATTTTAATTACTCCCTAACAAATGGGTAGTCGAGGAACAATTTGTCATGGTTTCCATCGGGTTTCCTTTCCCGCCCTCGTGACCATCGTGAGGGTGGGTTATAATAATTTCATTTTATCTTATGCTTTTTCTTTATGCTTCTCTAATTTCAGCCGCAGTAACCCTCGCGGAAAAAGCGAAATAACTCGGTACATAATAAGATTGATTGCTTGAATTGCGCCCAGTTGTTACTGGTGAAAATTCTTCTGCAAAAAAGCTTTCACCAACGGAAACGAAGCCTTCTCCATACTCTGTATGTCTTTGGTCATCAATCAGCATTATATCACCATGGAATGTGTGGTCGTAAATTTCCCTCCAACTCGAACGAGTTTCGTCCGCGGGTTTTCCGCCAATCGGTAAACACGATTTGCTTCGGCCCTGCAGCGTACGACTGAACGCCACAGAGCCTTGGTAGAGGCATTACGTTAGCCAGCAGACGGTGCATGGGGACACGGCATTCTACAAATGATTAGCACACTATACAGAGCGAAGATAAATTAGACACAATGTCTAGTGATGTCTCCCGTGACAACTTATAAGAATACGAAAGAATACATGCCATCCTGACATTCTGGAATAAAAAAGTTAATTTCAAAAATAAGGGGAATCTTAATACATCTTAGCACGATGTAAGGCTTTAAAATAGTAACTCACGTAATGAATCTGTCCATACCAAAAAATAACAAATAAAAGTTTGGAATGTCACAATAAGTAAACAGATAGTTTTGAATATTTTTGTATTTGTTCCTTTTATTTTATCATTGATTTTAAACTCTGCCTATCAACATTCGCTCTCATTCGCTACTCGACCAATTGTTGTATAAATATGTTGTCTAGTATTTCCCCGTTTAATTTACAACTTTCTCTGTATCCTTTTTTCTTTCTTTCTTTTATTTCTGAATGTACTTACTTCTTTGGTTTGGTTATATTTTTCCTAACGAAATCCCACATCTTTTTTTAAGTAGTTTTTATGTTCTATTGTCTGTTTTCAACATTCGCGCTATTATAAAAGTGAAAAACGTTCGTCCTTCTTAACACCACAGATGGTCAATCTACTCGCCGGAGGCCTCAAATCCTCCGTTATCTTACGATTAGCCACAATTTTCTAATCGTTCCGGTCGGTAGCTTATATGGTTTAAGTTTTTTCATGTATCACCTTATTTTATCTGTTTATCCAGTTTGTCACGTGTTTACCATGAATCGGCCTTGCAATAGAGGTTTGCCTTTTTAAGTATTGTTTTCATTCTTTGCATTTTGTTTTCCATTTAGAAAAAAAATTTACCGTTTACATTTCACAGTTTGCCGTTGTTGACATAATGTTATGATTTGTGATGAAACGAAATTAAGCATATTAGCTGCAATCGTTTTAATTTACTCTTGCTAACGTAGCTGTACGTACGACAGGATCTTAAATCTAAAGTTGAGAGTTCATTGTGAACTCTGTGACAATGATATCCTATTACCAGGATGTACACTGAATTTTTATTCTACACGCGTACTTATCCGAATTATTTGTACGATAAGCATAACATTTTGCGGACGCTTTGCTGCAACAAGTATTCCTTCCAGTTACACTAAATTTATATCCCTTAATTAACGTTTGACACGATGTTCCTAATTTCATACTCACGATTTATTCAATTTTGCTTCGTGATTCAATGCTTCGTGTAGAGAGTTAGAATACGTGGACTATTTGTATTAAACTTGTTTTTCACTTTATTTTATTCGATTCGATTGAATACTACATTCTATTTATCGCCCTGTATTGTTTACTATGTACAAATTCACTTGATCCTCTATGCTACATTGTTTCTTGTGCGTAATTGATTACTATCGTGGTTTTCCGATTGGTGTTGTCCTCTTCACTTCACTTCACTTCACTTGAATTTGCGTCACATTCTATCGTGTAGTTCGACCCGGGATTAGTTTCATTCAATTTCAACCGTGCGTTTGGCTTTAACTGAGGCTTAGCGTTTAAGTTGGGTTGTGATAAATTTACATTTCTTGGTTTTGTTAAGGCCAATTTCGGTCATAGTTTTAAACGTAATTATTGTATGCATTAAGTTTAACGAGGAATAAAGGATCGAAACCAATGCGTTGAAAGGTTCACTGCGTTTCGGTTCGTTTCGGCTTCTAATGATTCTTGCTCGTCTGTTATTGAAAGTATTTCCTTTAAAGTGTTACCATTGAGAGAAAGGACATAGTTATGTTATATGCTAGTTTACTTATGCCTCGTACTGACTCGTATAATAATTCTTCTTATGAATATTCTTATCTATAATCTTTTGTAATCTTCACGGTCGTTCTATCAGAAAAGGGATTCCATATGCTCTGTGTCTGTTTCGTTTATTTGAAAGATAAAATTGAACTATTTTCAGTGGGATTTCAGTGGGATATTGTGAAACAGTGGAAACCCATCGTTTGATGATATCTTTACACTCGTTCGCTAAGAGGAAATAGCATAGCAAAAATGTTGAATCAAACTTTCGTCTCATACCAGAAAGGACAAATGTAAAACGGTAGAATTAAGTTAAGTACGTGTATTGAAAGCACTCAATGGAGTGTAGACACTGTTGGGTGTCACTAGCTTTCCGTCCTGATTCAATAAAACTTCAGCTACATGTGTATGAGGTTTTTTTCCACTCCAGAATTTTCACGGAAGATGTCACGAAGCTAACTCGTGCCCACGATCGTTTCTGTATTGCCCCAACAACAACGAACGGTAGGGCCCACCAGGCGGACAATCAACCCATCAATCAGTGGAATGAATATTTTAATCCTTCATCCACGTATCGAAACGCGTGTTTGGCTGGAGTTGAGCACATTGTTTATGTAAATTTCCTACCAAACGCAGCCGCGACCAAGAGACACTCTCGTAGAGTCACTCTGTGTCCTTGCATAGCTGGCCACGCGGTGGCTCCGTACGTAGTGGGAAAAAGTTTTCCACCAAACATTCCCCGGCTTTTGTTTTGCTGTTACTGTCCCGTTTTTTCCCGGCACCCCGAGGTTTACGATGCCATTGAACTTCCGGCGTGACCTGCCATGGTAAGGGACAAATTGGTCTTTACGCCACGCTTGTGGATAGAACTGGGTTGCGCTTTTGCATGATTGATGCTCTGATGCGACGTCATATCGATTGGTGGCTCATAAAGTTCGCGGACGCGGAAACCCCACTTGGGGCATTTACTGTCGGTCGGTCGGTTTTTTGTTTGTTTGTTCATGTCGTGCCGGGTTTTCCCGATTTCGACGTCAGTGAAAGGGCGAACACACTTTTTGATTGATGCCTTTTGGTTGATAACTAACTCACTGGTTTGTCCACACATTTGAGCGGTCGAGCGTGAACGTTTAATTAAATTTAGTGACTTTTTATTCTCGCCAAACATTCGCTCCAAGTCTGCGGTCCGCTGTCCGCTGTGCACTATTGACAAACCGGAAAACTTTGTCCTTCGCCCGGCCTTTCGCCGGCCGACTAGCGAACCGGAGTCGAACGGTCCAAGCGGCCGAAATGGCGGAAGTTTCATAGCGTCATTCTCGGCCCGCAAACCATCCACGCGAAGCTAACAGGTTGATTTCTGGAGGGGCCACAAAAACCGCCACATCCGTTGCCCTGAGTGGAGGTTAACGCTACTCTTCTTTTTCCATGAAAAATAAACACACAGAAGAGCGCGAAGACAAACCGCCACAAATCATAATGGGCCATAAAACGGGTCGCGGATCACGTGGCTTCGCGGAGTGTGGCGACGTCCTGCGCTGCCAGTAACTTTCCGTACCGCCAGTAGCTTTGACATTCTAAACCGCGTTCAGCGGGCTCGAAATCTGGTTCGGTTCGTGGCAATTTGTAGCGATTTCTCGGTCGAGCGAGTTTCGGCGTAATCCGTTAAAGAGGAACGTTGCTTCGGTGGGTGACAAGAACGACGCGCGAGAAACAAACGAAAGGTTAAGAATGGACCGCCTCGTGACGTCCGTTTGAGCTAGGAAATTACTATGCCCTCCGGTTCGCCGCTGGCAAGCGTTTGGTGAGGCTGATCAATAATGAAAACATGTCGAGCGCTTCGAGTTGAACCAGGAGGCCGACTCGCAAAAGGGGTTGCCCGGACTGTCGGCCACGCTTTGATCCCCAAAATCTGTCCACTGACCCTCTAACACCTCGCACTCTTCTCTCTTTCTTACCCCTTTACTCTCAAGTCACACGGAGTGACCCCAGCGCCTCTCTCTCTCTGCTCTATCCGGGGAACTCCGGCACGCAATGTGAATATTAAATTAGTGGTGCTATTAAATATAAATAAATATCTTCCCTTTCGCCGTGCCGAGGTCCGATGAAGGCGCTGAGTGCCGGGCATGCTAACCAATGGCGGGTACCTTCAATGTACGGCAGCACTCAAGAACGGAAAAAAGGTCTCAAAGAATTACCCAGTTTAAAAGTTAATCGTACCAAGTGTGATGGCGCGGCTCGAGTTTTCCTTTTTGCCTCCTTCTCCAAACGGTTGGTCCTTCTTGGCCGGCGCTGGTCGCCAAGTGCCGGCTGTAAATATTCTTTAAATTGGTCTCATCGTTCCGTGGGTCAAATTTATCTGCCTGAAAATTGAATGCGCTCTCGTGGGGCACGAGCGCCGGCGTCTTTTTCCTAGAATTACAAATTTTCTCTTGCGAGGAGGGGGATCTCCAATAAGTTAAGCTAGTGAGACATGAAGATGAATTTCAGAAGGTGCATGCGATGATGAAGTCCGGATTTTGGGGGTGATGGTTGAATTAATCATTAATCTGAAGAAGCGGCTACTTTCAAGTGCCCTTGGTATACGTTCGATTAATTCCACGGGTTAACTGCCACGATTGATAAAAAAGGTAAAATTCATGTTACACCGAGTAACGGCTAAGCAAAAAACAAAAATCTGTTTTATCTTTGTTTGAGTTTTCATTTAGTAAATTCTTTACTTTCTAATTGCATTTTCTGATCAAAACTATTCCACCGTGGATTTTACCTGACAGAAATGGAAAAAAAGATCGTTCAATTAAAGTAATGTAAGTTAGGGTGTAACTTCCCTGACGTCCTGGGTCGTGGCTGAATCAGAAAAATCGTTTTTAGAAGCAATCAATGTAATGCTTTGTGCCGGTTTTGTTATTCGCAAATGCAATCTCTACTGATTCTCCCGATGGTCCCGATGCCAGCAGTCTCTGGCCCTAACGCTGGTTAAATCATACCCCAGAGAGATCGTCTTCTGACTCGTGGCACTTGAACGCTTTACTGTACGTCGATTTAAAAACTATGGAACTATTTTGGTCCAAAGTGTCCCGAACGTTGCCGCAGGGTCAGTCCATGAGAGGTCACTGAATAATGGAGTGTGCAGTGCCGAGTGTTGCACGAATTCGCGATCCTAACCTATCCTCTGATTGTTGAATAAATCCCAGACCCGATGGCCGCCACTTAACCTTTCCGTAAAAAGCCCAACTGCTGCAGCTGTATGTAGCCGTGAACCGTGGCCCAATTGTCGTGACCCTGCGAAGGACCACGATGAACTAAAAATATCGTGACCGAAAATAGTAAGACAATCGATCACTAATCGGGACCTGGCCGATGGTCAGGGAACTTTGAGTTCAACTTTCAAAGCCATCGCGCGACATACACATATACTGCTCCGTAAGGGAAAGAGACTAAAGGTTAAAAATCCTCGCCAATGGGACCAATAAAAAAGTACTTTTAGAAACCCCGTTTCCGATTGCGTCAATCGTTGCAATCGTTGAGTTTGAAGGTGGTTCGACGAGAAGCGGGCAGCCGACATGGTGCACCTTCAGGACACAGGACGGTTCCCTTTCAGTTGGATTAAAACGGTGTTTAAAGCGCTGTCGGTACCTTTGTAAGGGCAGGGTCCGTCGGAGGCACAACGGAGAGCTCCGGTGGCGACTTCAATATCTCTAATGGGTGGCCGAGCTTAAATAATTGAATCCGTGCTTTGGAACGAAGGGTGGTCTGGTGCGGCGTTGGTGCGCGGGAGGGAACGGGGTATCGGGTGGAGGTTGCACATGAATACTTCAGCGGACAATTTCACCGAAAGCCGTAACGTTGTGTGACAAATTTCGATCGCTCGTCTGTCATTAGGTCCGAAGGGTTGCTTCGGTGCGCGCCAATACCAATTTCAGTTGCTTACACCAATTTGGCTTCTAGGGCTTCCAATTTGTTAGATGTATCTAATAACTGACTAATAAGTGTGACTAATTGTTGCTACCGATTGATTGGCGATTATCATTGTGTTTACCGTGGCGCAGGCCTTCGAGGGCATAAATGTGACGATGAAATTGGGTTGCATTTTGGGATAATTGGCGCATCAACAGCAATTCAGAGAACGACTCAGCAACGTCCACGGATATCTCGTTTTATCGAACATAATTTCGTTAAGGGTATACAGTAATGAACAAAATTGGCGAACCAATTAGCCTTTAATATTATTAATTGATTGATTGAGTGACCCGGTTAATGATTAGAAGCTCAACATTGTAAAGGCTGTAAATATCAATGAGCTGTTCCTAAGAAAGGAGCATATTATTTACACACGAAAGCTCGGCGAACCTGTATTTTTTTCACTGTCCACTTCTAACAGGTAGCGGTATGGGTATTTTGAGATCATAGCAAAATGATTCTAAAACAAGATTGCTTCTCATTTTGTGAATTCTTTGGTTGGGAAGAAACACATGATTGTTTACCACGTGGTTTTACCAAAAGAAAAGCTTGTCCAAAATTGTATATATTTAAAACATTATGCCCTACTGAAAGCTCTTTTTACTTTTGCTTCAATTTTTCTCCGTGTCTGGCGGCACAATTTGTATTCTACGCATCTTTCAAAATGCGACCGGACACCTAACGTGCTGCGCAAATTATGTCGAAACTTGAAATACTCAGAAATTAAACAGAAATTATAGCGAAAGTTTTGCCATTTGGCATTTTGCATCCCGTCGGCGGCCAGAACCGGTAATCGAGTGGAAAAGTTGCCGAACGGCAACGGATGCGTGACATCAGTCACGGCCGACAAAGTGTCACAACTTTTGTCTCAAGAATTGACCGTTGACCGCCAGGCCGCGAAATGCGACCGGTTCGTAGTTGGCATTACGGGGTTTTCCTCCAACCAACCAACCAACCTTAAGCGAAGAGTCGTTGCACGGTGAAAGCATTGTAACGCGCATAAATACGTTAAGTTCGTTGCCCGAGGACCCGGTCTGGTCGACCGAACTGCGTTCGTCCAACCGCTGGAGAATTGGCGCTGTTGCTCGGCATCGCCGACACTCTGCCGTCCAGGTTTTTTGTAGCCGGACCAGAGAACACAGAACCCTCGAGGCAGACGGTCGTGGAAGCGCTAAATGAATAAGCTCCCGAGCCTCCCTCCTCCCAGGGGAGCCCATCGACGGTCTGGGCTTAACTTGGTGCTGTTGATTTTTGTTATGAATTTTAATTTAATAATTGAACCCTCAGGAACGTAACGGTGGGCTCTGAAATCGGTTTACGGTTACGCAAATCTTTGCGTCCGAAATCGATACGTCGGAATGACGTACACGGACGGAACAGTTGCCCAATGGCGGCACGGTATTGTTATAGTTAAAATTAGCCTACACAACCATTAAGATACCGTCGCTGGTCAGTGAAACAATCAAACCTCAGGAAGACAATAGGCAAACTAATGTTTGAACGTTCCTTTTCAATTTTTTTGGCTTCCACTTTTTGTGCGCGCTCTGTCTGCGCCAGACAACGGAGCATAATAATGTGGACCCATTGTCCGCCGCCAAAGGTCAGTTTGTCTGCCTTTCCAATTTCGCTGGAGCTCTTGGCTGGTGACATTAAATCATTATCCAGCAGCGAAACATCGCACTTAGACCACAGCCTGCGGGGGGTCGACATTACCAGCAATTACTGGGGTTGCCGTGCGGGGACAGAATCTTGAACAAGGCCTCCCCCAACGCCAGCCAGTCAGTCGCTCCGTCAGCCGTCGTCGCCAACGGCCGTCGATTCAAACACGCAACGCACGGATGGGCATGGGAATGTGGCGTGCCGTTGTCTACTTTCGGGCGGAAAAGCTTTAATGTGGTCCCCAACACCGACACACCGAGCCGCGGTGTGCCGATTGAGTGGTCAGAATGCGAGGGCCACAGTTGATTTGGTTCAATTTTTACCACACCAAAAATCGTCACCCCAATCCGCTGCTCGAACTTCACGGCCGGCCAGGGAATCAAACGGTCAAGCGAGATGCACTTAATAAAACGTCCCTTGAAGCCGTGGCTGACCGTGTTAGTAATGGGCGGTTAATTTATTTCACTTCGCCACCAAGCAACAAAACTCGTTGGCCTGATGCCCGCGTGAAACGAAAAATAAGGGAAAGAAAAACTGGAAACGATTACCGGGCGGATCTGGCCGGGCTAACCGAACCGCTGGAGCTCTCTTTTAACCTTTTTTAATTTCACCAGACACCGACACCGCCCACCGGGTTTGTTTGTGGTTTTTGAAAAAGTTTCAATGGGTTTAAATTACTTAAAAGGGGATTGTTTTGTGGCTGGCGGGCCTGGTAGTGGTGGCAGTAATGGTCCAAAGTAAACGTAAACACGCAAACTTGCGACCGTCAAGACGGAACCGCTTCACGCTGGCAAACGGCCTGGTCCAGTCGGTCCGTCGGCCGTGCTACGGTGTGTCGGATCCTCGGAGTAAAAATCCTGAGCGACAAAAAAAAAAAATGCACGCAACATAAGGAAACCCGAGTTGGGACAGCAGGTCTCTGGTCTGGTCTGGGGTGCTCTTCGTTCGTCCAGTTTTTTGTTTTGATGGTACCAATTATCATATTATGGAACTGTGGACACTCCACATATTTGGGGCCGCTGTTGGGCCGATGTTGGGCGCTGACGTCCCGTGACCCGATTTTTTTTGTTTCGGTTCGGACGCCATTTGAAGTCGGTTCGTTTCGATGCACCCCCAGCCTCTAGTGGCAGAGTCTTATGGCCGCCATTAAGCTTCCGGGCGCTGCTTGGTCCTGTTTTTATCGCGACAGTTTTCAGCCAATTTCGCAATAAAAACACAAACACACACACAGTCGTTAGGCGTCCGGCTATGTGATGCCATCCGGTTGGGACAACCGAAATGGAATCGACTTGGCCAAATCTGCAAAAGTGACTGCCGGGTCGGATCTAAATCTACTTCCTTCCTTTCCCGATTACACTCTACACGCCGTGCCACATGACATTGGACTTTTGGGCGCGTTTTCCCGAAAGCAAAAAAAAAAAACAGAACGCTCGTTCGTCTGCACACGCTCAGTTGGCCCACTTTGGCCGTCGTCGACAGTTCCGTCTGCTGGCAGTCGTTCGGGTCTGTTTCAGGCGCTCGAAGGCTCGCTCTGTGACGGCGCGTGACGCTCCCTGCGCCCACTCGGCTAAACTTTTCATCAAGCTGGGGCTGTCTGTTAAATAGCTTCCGGTGGGCTGCCGCTTCCGCCAAGCATGGCACTCGGTGGCACGGTGGTTCAAGGTTTTAAAGGCCACGCTTTGTCGCCGTCTCCGAGCGTCCGAGGGCGGAGCTCCACGCCGTTCGCAATCGGTGCCCATATGCTGGGTAGCTTTAAGCCCCATTCGTATGCGTGACCCTCAAGGACTCCATATGGTGAGCGGAGAGCAGACAGACCGTAGCAAAAAAAACCCGAAAACACACACACACACATGAAGCGACGAAAGAGGAAACCCTCATCACACAAATTGACATTGCGGTGAAGGATACATGCACCGGTTAGTGGGTTGCCTTCTGGTTCGGCCGCTCGGTCGTGAATTAAACCCCGGGGCGAATACTGTTGTTTTGTTCCGTTCGCCAGTGGCTTCGTTTTTTCCGACCGCACCGAAGGCCACTTGCCGATCCGTTTCATTGCGTTCTGCTTGTTTAGGCAATCCCGGAGAAACGTATGCACCGACCACCGGCGGCGGCGTCGGTGGTAAACACAGGCTTTGATCGCTCGGACGGGACAGTGATCGACCCTGACAGGAGGTGCGCTACAATGTTGCGTCAGGAAGTGGTCCACGAAAAACATGTTTTGGGCCTACTTGTGCGTTCAGCACACTACTTATTTTGCGTCGGTGTGCCGCGGAGCTATCGGAAACATGTGTCGCGCGGTGGCGTAGAAAATAATGCGCTATCGTCCTGCTACTTTTTCACTGTCAAACGAATTGGTTCAACGCGACAGACTTGAGTTGATTACGGAAATGGCGTGATGGCTTCCAGGTGGGATAGGTTGGGGAGTGATATTTACGGAGCACCAGGCGCCTCCATCAATGAACCACGGAAAAGTTGTAAACAAGACTTCGCAATGATTTAGCTTTCTTTATTAAACACACTGATTTCCTGCCATCCCCTGGTACCCCGGATGCTATCTGTTGTTCGTCCGTTTGCTTTATACAGTCTACTCTCGTCCTATCATGCAGCCTGACTTTGTTTGATTTTCTTATATTGTCTTGCACAAATCAGTTACCTAATTAAACAATATCATGTAAAGCTATGTCACGGCCATATGTCAAATCAAATCATAAACACTCTTCACAAAAGTTTCACTCCAGCAACAGTGAGTAAAAAACGGGGCCACACCGGAAACAGATTGCATAAAATTAAGCTTACCGCTAGTCCCCCGCTGGTCGTTGAAAATTACGCTTAATGTGATTTGCCACGGCCCGGCCCTGTCTGGTCCGTTTGCCGCAAGGTTCGCAACAAACGAGTTCTCTGGAGAACCATCAAGCCACAGCGTTGCCTGACAATGCTCGCAAACACGCCCAAGGGCTCAATGTGAACGTTGTTGTAAAAATGTACAATCTCTTCACCTGGCGTTTTGGGACTGCCATCAGAGTTCCATCATTCGCTTAGGCGCGCATTCTTTCTAGGGGAGCCTCATTACATATTTTGTTCATCAACTTGCTTTCGATTGATGCTTAACATTCTGAAGTAGGGATTACCAGTGCTGCGCGCAAAGGCGCTTATGGCGCATCAATGCCGCTGCAAAATGGGATTACAACGATTTACAAAATGCCACTTTATTCGGTGGCTGTGAAAACAATACCCCGCTCGGTTCATTGTTTTTGTGTCCCGTTGAATTTATCCTTCGCCTTCGTCTTATCGTCAGCGCCAATTCCTCTAGGGGAAAAATATTTACCCCAGTAACAATTGAAGTTGTGACTCCATCTCGAAAACAATACCACAAGTTGTGCTGCCGGAAGGCCTGTTTTGTGGAAGAAACTCTTCAACTTGTACATTGACGGTCGTACTGGGTCTGGCGTGAGTTATGGCCGACAAATTGATTATAATTGCTTCCGGAGGCACGTAAAAGGCGGAACCTTCAATTGGAGGATCCGGGCGCATCCGGAAAAAATGTTCAAAATTGTAAGGATCTTCAATTTGCCTGGAAAGCCATAGATGGTTTTATTTGATTTGCTAACAATTGAAATTGATGAAAGTTTGATGGTTAAGCGCACCATACAGCCTTGGTGGTATTTTTGCCTTTGCCAAATCCTTTGCCTTTGAATGTTCACTTTCTCAATTCCTAATATTTACCGTAAAATCTACAGTATTTTTTCCCTCTTTTCACATGCAACTTTCAATATGATCGTGACGACTTGACTATGAACTAATCGGCACAAGATATCTAAATAGCACCGAACAAAAAAAAATAGAATCAAAATAGCGAACCAAAACCAAATGTGCTCGCGTCGCAGACGGCGTTTGTTATCGATTTATAATACAGTGGCTAGAATTTGTGGTCTCGGATCTGGGTACAAAACGGCTCGGAATCGTTCAAAATAAATTCTGGAACGATAAATCGACATCGAACAAGAAATGCTAAAGTGATCCTAGTGTTAATTACTAATAGTTGCGTGCGGTTGTGGTCGTGTCCGTTCGTAAGAAGCAAACATTCGTGCCGAGAGTAGCGTTTCATGCGATTAATGACATCATCATTGGTCGTACCATAACCGGGTGCGGGTGCGCTATGCTGTTGAGGTCCAACGGCAGGGCAGGACGGGGTTGGTCATGCCATAGTCTGGCATGGGAATATTTCGGAAACAAGATCCCTGACCCACGGGTTTGATTGGTGACTGAAAACCGAGTGCTTCGACGAGGGTTATTCTGTCCGAACCGAACCTTTATTACACCGTGACTGCACGGACACACACAGACACATCGGAGCGTACAGGGCTAGGGCCGTTCTGAAAATTCGTTACGTCTCCACTCATTCCACATCGGGTGAAACTACGGTTAGTGTTATTGCTCGAGACGTTGTGGGTTTCTGCGAAATGTTGCCTACCCGCCATATTGTGCCGCAGGCAATGCTTCCGTTACCATTTATTCAACATTTTAGCATATGTTTGGTTCGCAGGATGAGCTGTTAGCTACAGTTCCTTTTTTCGCTTCGTTTTCGATTCGATTTCAGCGTCGCCGTCGACGACGCCGCAGCGGCTAAAACTAGGTGTGTGTTGTTCCACTTTATCCAATTCTCTCCCCTGCTACTGCTACGTGTCGTTCGAAACGTGACAATGACTGGATGCAGTCCGAATGCGGATTGATTTCACTTTCGTTAGCTTTATTTTAATCACCACCATCGGGTGTACACATCGTATTTGTCTACTTACATAGTTTGTTCTATCACTAGTTATAGCCTTTTCCTCTACGTTGGTAACACTAAGTGGCCTGCCCTCTGCTAGCTGCTTCATCAGCTACAGTCGACGTTAACACTGCTTTACTGTGAGTAATTCCGATTTACGTTAAACTATTCCTTTACTTTTCGGTATGCAAACTTACCTCCATATTTGCTTGTGTATTTTTCTTTCACCCGCTTCATGCTTGTTTGTTTCATTTTTAACTATACGGACGCTTAGCTAATTATTTGATTTACTTATCACTAATGTTCACATTAATGTATCCTCGTACTTGCTGCTGCTGCTGTGTTACTTGTTACTGTTTAATGTCTAGTTTTGGTTTTGTTTTTCTCATAAACATGTTCATGTTGCTCTCTTGCCGTGTCGGCCACGTCACTGCTTCCGCTTTAACACTGCGTTGTTAAATCGAACGATATACTTTATCTATTCCGCATTAGTTTGCCCATTTTTTCTCCATAATTTGACACCCTGAAGAGATCATTTTGTCTATCGTTGGCGCACTGTTTTGATTTTTCTCATTATTCCACTGTCGCTTGTGACCTCCCTCCAATATTGTGGTCCTCCGCACGGATTCGCTGCCACACCAAAGCTCACAGATCTCTGCACCGCAGGCAAATGTTTGGCGAAGCCATTGGATTGTACGAAACGAACTGAAAATGGCTTCTCTGTCTCGATAGCACACGTTCCGTCTGCTCGCCTTCGGTGCTGGTCCCTGATGGGCGTTCTGCCGAGCGCCGAGCTGTGGAGTTCAGATATCAGAAACGGAAAACTTCCTATACAGACTCAGTACCCCGTAGGGAGGGGCTAGTAAGATGCAGACGGTCTACAAAACCCTCCCGATTCGTCTCGATGTTTTCAAAGCTCCTTTTATGGTTTCTTGTTCACTTGGCCAGCCTGTTGACGGTGGCCACAAGTTCGGGAACCCAATTTGCTAGTACTTATCACCCCATCTGAAGCGAAGCTACCAATATGGCTCCCGTTTGACCACGTACCAAAGGGTTGAGCGGCAAATTATACGGACCGGACGTGAGTTATCACCGAAAACCGGAGCCGGGAAGTGGGTCAAACAAAAGCACGCAAAAACTACCACCTCGCCATATTGTCGCGCGGAAAAAGGACTACGGCCCTCTTTTGGAAAGAAAGCCGAGCCAACGGCGAAACGGAAACGGTTTTCCTCCTTTTTTATCGAATGCACTTCGGTAGCCTGTTGGAAGCCTGTTCCCTACCGGGTCTCAAGACTTTCCGTGCGACTCCATTCTCTGGATATCATCATTTATTTTACTATGCTTCTTGGGACCATTCGAGTGACTCGCGAATCATTGTCGAGCGGTGCAGTTGGCCGTTGGGACCGCTCAGAATCAGGGGTCTCAGTAAACGCCATTCCGGCATAGGATAGCGTAAGAAAATTCGAAATTCCCCGTAACAGCTTCCGGGCTTCGACCAGCGATGCCTGCAACTGGATTTTGGGTGACTTCCATGGGTGCTAGCAAACGGAACGACGTGTTGGGAATCAAACTCCTGGAAGGAAGCTTAGCGTGGGACTCCCTCCAAGAGATGGTTGCGTCCTCTTCCACTAGAGGACGCCATGCCCGCGCTATGATCCGCCCGGCCGCAGACGAGCGTGCCGGTACGAGATCGGTGAAAGGCGCACAGCACCGTCGAACTGGAGACTAGAACCGGCAGGAACAAACATCTTCTTCTTACCGAGCACGTCGCGTCCAGCGAACTCGTATACGAGACTCGAACGCAGACTGGTGGCGCCGCCCACGGCCAGTAACGACACCAGCACCAGCCACTTGACGATGGCGAGCGGGTTGATGAGGGTGGCGGTGACGATGCAGTGGGTGATGACCAGTGGCAGCAGCCGGGCGAGGCGAAAGGGCCGTGCCGTCGCCTCTACGGTCCGAACGGGGCGCTGTCGGAGGGAACATCGGTATGGAACGCCGTGGAACACCGGGCACGATAGGATACCTCGTCATAGGTCGCTACTCGTCGACGGATTGCCGAGGTTGCTCTCCAGGGTGTCATCTTTGTGTCAGAGTGGCTGCTTGTACACCTCGATCGCCGGTGTCAGCATGTCCACCCGTGTCGATATCGACGAATCGCTGGCGGAAGAAGCAAGAAAACAGACAGAATTAAGAACCAGCCGAAAACAATGGGACCACGTGTAGACCACGTGGTGAAACAAAATGGCGGTCCCATTACGGGAGCAAATTGAAGCGAAACAAGACGGCCCCCTTCCAGGAGACGGACGGACCACACTCTGCCATAATGTATGCGCAAAGGTCGAGAAATTTGTGTAACTGCACCACACCGTCGGGTGTAGCGCTTTTCGGGGCGAAGCCAAAGTTATGAACCCAACCCAGCCCGAGTCCACGCCGTACACGCGATGACGGATGTGCTGACGTCCGCGGAAGACGCTGCGGACCCGGCCGCGCTGCCGAATAGTCTTTTCGCATGCAATGTCCCATTAAATCGCCCGGGCACGTGTTTTATGATTTTCACTTCTTCATCCACCCAGCCAGCCAGCCAGCCAGCCGCATGCCGAGCCAGCAAGGACCCGTACGGATCCGCGTCTGAGCCTACGGTCCGCGGGTTCGTGCAGTTTGGTCGAGCAGCGAGAATGAAGTTGTTGCTGATTGGGGCGTGCCAATGAAAATATGTTTTTAATAAAGAAATTCATCGTCGCATATTTGGGGGCCACCCCATTTGGCGCAACCCAAGCATGCGCGGGGACATGCGAATTTCCGGGCGCACGCTAAGTGGGGCATAACAGTCTAGTCGGGAGACAGTCGGACACGGACTTTCTGTTTGAAGCGTTTGGAGGAACTTAATGGCTAGTGATTCTCTGGACAGAATTCTTCGCGTTTGTTGGGCCAGTCGCTGGAGCCGAATAGGTCGTTCATAGCCTTTACCCGTTGAAAGGTGAATTTAACGCTTGCTTTGATGACCTTGAACTTGTTTATGCGTGTCGATTCGTCTGTCGTTGGTCAACAACACAGACACGTGTCGGTACGACGCATGGTTAATGGTTCACTGTATTTTGCATTCAGAACTCGGACTAGGATCATGCTGGATGTTTAATATTGAGGTCTTGAAGTGTGTTTCTCCCATTTGCGTCCAGGTTTTGTACCGACATAGGCGACATCGTTGTTATTTAAATAAGGAAGGTTTTGATACTAACGTATATTACAAGTGTTGTTAGTATGATCAAGTACAAAACATTATTTAAGCGAGTACAAAATATTATTTTTGTAAAGATCTAACGTGAAATGTTTTGTGAGAACTCTGCTCCGTCAATAGCAAACATTTTGCTAGTTAGCTGATGTTAAACTTGTTGATAAATTATTCGGAACACTCTCGAAGCCCATAATGTTGGTCTCGAAAATGCTGTTCTAAAATTAAAAGTAGCGCCTGCAAGAAGTTGATCAAATTCATAGCATCATTTAATCATTTCAATCGCTTAAACACAAGTTAAAATATCTTTTGACGACAATGGATGAAACATGCAATGCAATGGATGATGCAACTACCCGTATTCAATTGGGCATTCATTTTAGAGTCGGTTAAATCCGTCCGGAAAATCACGCTATTACTATTACCAGCGGCTATTGCTTTAGTGTTCGGAACGTAGAAAAGGGAAAATAACCACCATGAAAGCAATGCTGCCCTTGAAGTGCTTCTTCCCATATTCCCAGGATTTCCAGTTGTGTATTCTAGGCATGGGAGATGAAAAAGTCCATTGTGTTGTAACACAACATTGACCATTGAGGTTACGAATACGCTAACCAGCACCGCTTTTCCTTAACAAAACGAGTCAAGTGATTCGAATCTTTTCCTGTATAGAAACTCCATATGACATTTCATGACGGAGTTTTTTTTGCTCTTTTTTTCAAAAGAATTTTGAAATTCACTATTTCGCTCTCTGCCTTTGTCAGCCGGCGAGAAGCCTTGGCCCATTTGCATCATGGTACCCGACCGCTAACCGTCCACAACTACGAAGAGGAAACGCCACTCCGAGAGTCACGAGAAAAAAATGATCGAATTTATCATCCCGCCATCAAACATCGTTAGACTACACATTCCGGTCCCTCTAGTGAGGTCTCGTGAGGAGAGATTCATTTTGAAGAGCTGCTCCACACTCACCGCCGCCGCCTTCCGTAGCCCATTCTTCTGGGAGATCACATTTTTTATGCGGTTTCCTCTACGGGCGTCCGGGTGCGTAGCCCCGTCAGTCACCGAGGCTGCGTTATGTGAGCGTTTGTTGGGTGATTTTTCTTCTCGACTTTCATTTCCTTCGAGGCAGCTTATCTTGGGACGGGCACGCCGTGTCGATTGTGCCAAAGTGACAGGCCCCCTATTTGGGCCCCGTCTCGATGACGGGAAGACGTTATTGAACAGCGCTCTCATCACCATCATCATCAGGATGGCCGTCGCCGTACGCGTCCCCTGTTCGACACTGGCAGCTCCGGCACGGGAACATGTAAATACTATCAACATAATCATCGTGATCATTCTCGACGCTCGGCGTTCAGAGGGGCCGGCGTACTGCCAAAGAATTTCTAATGAAGTCTTCTCATCCTTCTTTTCGGGCTTTTTTGTGCCAAACTCCCAGCATAGTGGGTCCTTTGAATCCGCCCTTTTCTGCCGTCGATCGGGACGGGCTGGGCTCGGGGCGGGATGCCACCAGTTACAGTTCGCCAGAAAGCCAACGGTACGGCCGCATACACGTGCTTATGATGCCACTTGCAAACTGATGATGGGCAATATTTTATAATTTTTCAGAGTGTCCCTTCTTCGCTGGAGGCTTCGGGTTGGCTTGGACCCATTTCATTGGGAGTTCGTGCGTGGCGAAGAAGTTGCTTGGAGATGCCTTTTCTATTGGTCTCACTTGCTGGATCTGGAGTTGTGCTGCGCGTGAGGCGTTTCCTGGTAATCGGCAGAACGAGGATGCGTAATGCCGAAGCCATCAGCACGTATCGCCAGCAATTGTCCATTCGGTGGAAATTTGAACGATTTTTGAACGGTATGAAGGCCAGTACTTTAACAGATCGAGCACACTAATCACCGAGTGACTTCAAAGAGTTGAGGCGTGGATGAGAGAGAGAGAGAAGGAGAGAAAGAGAGAGAGGGAGAGAGAGAGAGGAAGAGAGAGATGGGTGGACGAATTCATGGGGAAGATAATCATGCTTGTGATGAGCTTTTATTAGTCGCAGAGATCGTTATCGAGGATTTGCTGAATATTGAACGTTAGATATAAAACTAACAAGGACAATGGCACTCTTTTGTCAAATTTGTGTTTTAGACCCAGCTTCTTGGCCCATGATCAATGTAAACTTGATTCTGTATTAAAAGTTTGAAAAACAACAACGACAACATTTAAGGAAGGCAGCATTTGAAATTGAATACTTTTGGGCGTATTCCATGGCTGTTGCTGCAAATTTGGAATATAAACTAACTGTTGAGAAATGTTTGAAGAAAATTTTCATGTTTGAAGACTCTAAGTATGTCAAAAAACTTTATCACATCAAAAACTCTAAACACAAACAATTAAGGGAAACCGTAACCTCTTGAAAATTCATACACCCAACAACACACAACAGCAGTGTTGTCCGAGGACTCTTTAGGACCCAACCCGCAGCCGGTGAACACCGATTCACGCAGCTAGAGTGCCCACTACTACATTATTCATGGGAAGTCCATTGCGTTGTTTGCGCCAGAAACAGAAAACGCAGCAAAAAGCACAGCGAACGACGGACCACTAGCGGCGAGCGAGTGACTCATGACTGCAAACACATACGCGTCGGCCGAAACAAAACGGCCGACAAATAAATATGTACTCTCCGAGCGAAAGGTTGAGAAACAGATTATCACTTATGGCTTCCGCCTTTGCCCGACCCGCCAACGGAAGCGGGACGGCACAAGACAGCGCCCCCGCTGTCGGGGTCCTTTATTCCAGACCGCAGTGGGAAAGAAAATGAAAATCTGAGCACCCAAACAGCGTCCTTCGGGGACGCCAAGTGACACTTTGTTGTCGGGGCCTTAGCAAACGGTGAGGGTCAAGCGCACCCACTACCCGTATTGGGGCCATTGCAGACACGAGAGACCTGGCAAAACGGCTAGGGGTCACAAGAAGAAGGACTCAACCACACTCTAACAGCACCAGCGCGCCCACGAGTATTAACCGTAATGAAATAACAAATAATCCAACGACGGCTGCCCATTTCGGGTGGTTATAGGAAATTGTCACGCGACTGTCACCTACGTTCGATCGGTTCGCGAGGTCCTACGCCGACACCAACGAATGGCGGGAAGCACGAGTGACACACCACAAAGACGGAACGCAAAGCACGGAAGTGGAAAACTGAAACCCACCGAAACCCAGGCAGGACTTTGGAGGCTCTCGCTCCGCCGTCGACCTATTCGACTGTCACGTCGGTCTCCACCGTTCCCTGGCACCCGTTCCATATGCGCCACCCGTGTCACTTTGTGTCATTCGATTTGGGGCGGCAGCCGAGTTGTTGTTCATTTAGCGTTCGTGACTACGGGCGACAGCGTTTCGGGTGAATGCAAAGAGCTCGAAGAGCTTGGAGCCAGCGCGAAGCGCGCGCTGCTTCAAGTGCATCCTGGTCGAGTGGGGAAGCCACCGGCCCGTCGCCCACAAGGGTGGAAGGTCTAGTGGCGCCATTCATTCAGCAAACGCCACGAGGACAGATGTCAATGTCGCCCACTTCTGGCAGATTTGGTGGTTTCGGTGGTTGTTATGTGGGGACTTTTTGAAGTACTTTTAATTTCGATTCTCTCTCGCTCTCTTCTGGGAAGTTGTGGCGATGGTTGAAGGCCTTGTGAAGGTCTGGAAAGAACTCCTCCTTCGCCCGGGTGGAAAGTGAGCATCGTTGCCAACACACGACGGTTTCGTGCTCAAGTGTTAAAATGGCCGTTCTCTGCCAACGGCGGCTCGAATTGCCCGCAACCGCCTCCGGTGAAAGTTACTTGCACATTGTTACCAACCGGCACATTATAACGCCCTGGACGCCCCCGCTCTGGATCGCCCTGGATCGAACCGCTTCAGAGTACTTGTTTAAAATAATTAATTCCACCCAAGGTGCGCGTGTCGCGGTCCACAAGTAGCGGAGAGCTGAGGGCTCTTAGGCCCGGCCCAGCCCGCAAGGGGCCGCCTTTCGGAAAAGGTGAAAGTTTACCGAGACCGTTGCAGATCAACCGACAGGGCGCCAATTCAACGCAACCATCCCCGAGAAGGTTAAAGGCTCACGGCGGCTCCGTGGGCGGCTAGCTACGGGAGAGGCAGATATTGATACCTGGCGTGAATACTGTTACGGTAGTCTCTCCACCAACTCATTTTGTGGCTCTAGGTGTGGGCTTACCTGAGGTTCTCTATCCTAGGGCGGCGGTGCCGGTGCCGGTGCCGGCGCCGCTCCTTCTTACACCTACAATCACAGTGCATGATGCAGAGAAAGACCGACGAGACGACGGTCACGATGAACGGCACGACGAAGAAGTGCACGATCGTGCTGACCTGGTCCTCGCGGTTGTACGCCGTCATCACGACCGTCTTGTTCTGCTTCGAGTAGTAGCAGGGAAAGACGGCCCCCTCGAAGCCGTACAGGTCGGTGAAGTTCTTGCACTTGACCGTCGGCGGGTAGCCGCAGCCCTTGATGTTGACGAGCAGGATCGCCTCGTCCGAGCGCTCGATGTCGGTCAGGTTGAACAGCTCGGCCGGCGTCGCGTTGAACGGGAAGGTAAAGTTGAGATCGTCGATGAACGTCACGTAGATGTGCGTGCACTTGAACACGTCCGAGGTGCAGCCCTCGCGGCACGAGCTCCATGAGCAGTTGAACAGCCCGGTCATGTCCTCGCGCCGCGTCGTCACGCACATCGTCGGCTGCTCGACGAAGTCGCCGACCAGCGTCGAGATGGCCGGGTCCACGTACAGCGGCACCAGGAAGAGCAGCGAGGCGCCGGCCGTCACCGACAGGAACGCCAGCCCGGACGTGGTGTAGAAGGAGGCGTTCTCCCGCAGCGACCGCTTCGGCGGGGGCCCATTCTTCGCCTTCTTGGCCGCCGCTAGCTCCAGCAGCTTCTTCTTGCGCAGCTCTTCGGCCTGTTGCTCGAGCAGCAGCTCCGAACTATCGCTCCTCATGGTCGTGGTTGCTGCTGGCACACTGCAGGCATGCACTGCAGGTCGGGCCGGGTGGTGGCGGGGCCGGGCGCGTCGGCCACGGCAGGGGAAGCACGGGCCCGACTAGGGCCGGAAGCCCGCCCGGGAGCACCGCTGGCGCTGCCGAGGGCGACAACGACGACGACGACGACGATGACGACGACGGTCGCCGCGGCACCGGCGATGGTGATGGTGGCGGTGATGATGAGGAGGACACTGATGGCGGTGCTGTGGCCGGGGCCGGGTTTCCGGCATCCGCTGCTAGGAGTCCCGCTGCTGCTGCTGCTGCCAGTGGAACCAGTATGCACACGATCCACAACATCCCCTCCTTCCCTTCAAGGACACGCCGCCGTGGCGCTTGCCAGAGATCGTTCGCTACCTCGGACCCCGGAAGGCCTCCCACCACCACGCGCAGCCGCTTTCCTCTGTGTACGGGCGTGTCTGTGTGTGGATGTGCGTTTCAAAATGGTCCGAATGGTCCTGGTCTGTAGCTCCCTTGGGGCTCACACACGCGACGCCCGGTTACGTGTGTCTACGCAACCACAACCAAGAACCCGAATTATTCATCGCACGCAGCCACTGGGAATCAGGCGGCTCTAAACCGCACACTTTGGCGAATCGGTTTTGGGGTGGTGGGCGGTTGCTCCGAGCATGCCACGGAACACCGGAACGCGCGCTCAGCGACCAGCGATCACAGCGGGGCGCCTTCTCGCAACGCACCCTCGCAGCAGGCTGCGAGAACCACGAGTGCAGCTCTCTCACTCTCTCTCGGCGGGGTGCCAAACACTACCACACTACCACTGGCAAGCAATCCAAGTGTGAGCCTCTCGAACACTATCACGCAAACTGTCTCTCGACTCACTCGGGCTTGCTCACGCTCTTTCACTCGCTTTACTCTCACTCGGTACGGGGCTTCTCACTTTCAGGCGCTCGATCTTTCCTCCAATCAACCTCATGCTCTAAAGGCGACTGCAGCAAAGGACCTTCACCACCATCCTAATCATCATCATCATTGTCGTCGCCGTCTTCGGACACCACCGCTGCCACCGTTCATTCATTCATCACCGATTCTTAGAAGCAACGACCAGCTTTCGTTGTTCCGTGCGTTCGTTTTAGTCACGCACCACTCTCACACGCACTCACACGGAAGGTGTACCACTCACCGAGCCGAGACGCGCCACTCACGCACGCAACGAGGATGCTGCTGTCGCCGCTGTTCGGTTCGGTCGCTGTTTGTGGTCGCCGGATGATGGAGGCGCCCGGTAGGCCACTGACGGTGCTGATCTGCGGGACGTCACTTCGTGTCACGCGCCACCCGCTGCCACCGGGACTCGCGCCGTGCGGATGACAAACAGCCGCGGGACGACCGCTCCATCGGGCAGCTAATTAGCGTGCAATTTGGGTTTGATTTCATTAATGATGCTTGGGCGCCTGTGCCGTGTGCCTGTCTGTCTGTCGCCGCGAGCAGCCCAATTCTTCGGACCGCTATTCTTCGAGTGCGCGATTCACAACAACGGCCATCGTTTGTTGGCCGAAGGCGGAGGGAGTCAGAAGGAAGTCCTTTCGTTTCCGGCGTTCAAAGCACAGTTGAAGCACTAAATGGCGGAAGGCGCTTAAGGCGTGTTGCGTTGTGCTCCGGTTCCTTCGACGGCTCGCGCTTTAACCGCCACGTGCTGCTCTGCCGGAGACGGTTTCAAGGGCCGGACCTGGCAGTCGGGCCGTTCGGTTGGCTCGTTTCGGACACCACACTTCACCGCGTTTCGAAGCCCAACCGGCCAGGGCTGCCTGGTGGCCGAGCTAAAACATTCAACCTCGGTTCTTTTAGTGTATTGATTTTTTCGTTCTAGCTGCTAACCTTTGCCGAGCCAAAACACGTATCGACACCTACACACACACACACACACGCGAGTGGAGGCGTACTATGCGGACGTACGGACAGCGCCCCGGGCTCCAGAGGGGACGACAGGGGATTGGGCCGACCCGATCCTTCGGGGTCGGGCTGCCGACAGGAACTTTGAGCCGCCCGCCGATTTTCCCGGAAACTGTTGAATTTTTTTGTGCTTTGCGTTCACTTTTGCTGCCTTGCTGCCCAACCAGCCAATTGGCGGCAGCGGCAATTTGTTTGATCGACGTCCGCACGGTGCGAAAGGCTTTACAATGTGTTCCACAACAACACACGAGGGCGGAGCAGTAATTTCACGTGGGCTCCGTGTGGCTGTTAGGACGGCCGTTCATGGGCACTTTCTGCCCGCGACTGCTGGGTGCTGTTGAAGAAAGGTACAAAACTTACATCGTGACTCTTTCGCCCACAACAATTCCAACAACTCGCACAACGGTATTATATCAAAATCGAGAGCATACTCTTGTTCAAGACTTCAAGACACTGCGTTTTGTACAACAAAGTTCAAACCGATCCGCAGAGGGGCACACAGCAACACTCGACCGGCCAGCTGGTTGAGCGTAACTCACCACGACTTTGACCGCAGTCATCCTTAAATTTTTGATAAGTGGCTCCTTCAGCCGCAGAACGATTTTATGCGCGGGAGTGTCCATTACACGAATCCCTGCCACCCCCCACGCCCGGATTACGACCTACCGACACAGGCGGACCCAAATCACGGAGCGGAACGTTCAAGAATCGAAAGCGGACGAGCAGACAGATCGACCTCCGACCGTTTGTCCAAAGCTCTTTCGCCTTTCGCAGAACCCCGAGACCCCGATGTGCTGTAATGTGATATCGAGAAAGGGGGCGCGCCCGAAAAGGAGGAAAAGGACACTCTTACACGCACTTACACCCCCTTTGTGACCCATTTTGTGCCAATGCAGTACGGTGCCAGTTTTTTGGAGCACTCTTATCCGCGGCGCTCCTGTCTTGGAGCACACGTAAGTTTTAAGGCTTTGCTAGCGATCCTTGGACTTTTGTGTAGGTTTTCACAGGAATTTTAAAAGATAAGGTGTTGATCGTCTGGTGCGTTGTTCATTAGTTAGGAATGGATTAATCCCAGCAGAGCTAATCTTGTTTTGGAGCGTGTTGGTTGGAGTAATTAAAACTATACTTAATGTGTAAGCCTAGTACCAAATTGTTCCAAAACTAGGCTATTTCGAACATAATCGCGGTGTTTCTATCGAAGTCAGATCATTTTATTTTAATGAATATGATTCAAAACTGCAATTGGAACTGCGAAACGGAAATGGAATTAAAATGTTTACAAATGGCTCGTGCCTAGTGGTTGGGGTTCTTGGACACCAATCGCCAAATGAACGAATGCTCAATGTGCCAGAAGGTCGTCCGAAGGCCGAAGCGGCTCAAATATTGTTAGCAAACCCGCACCCGAGAGATCAAATCCAAAAGTCCCCAAATAAATGATGTTTCCCGTCCAATGTCATCTTCGTTGAATCAACCGGCGCACTAGTGTCAACCCGTGAGTGACAGAATGGGTTCAGCTATTTTCAGCCGAAGGTAGACTGCTGGTCCGGGACTGCACTGGTGCAATTAAAAGTGCATTACAAAAACTTAGGCTAATGTCCAACAATGTGTCCGCTGCGGAGGCCCCGTCATGTCGGTGATTAGATTACAACGAATTTGATTTGTGGCGCGCGGCACTGGCCGGAACGAACGGGGCCCGGACCAAAGTCGAGTGTCAATGCGGGTGCCCATGGCCTACGGTTCCGGACGCCGGAGTGAAGGTTATTTATTCTGCCAAAGTCTTCACGCTAATTGCAGCGAGGGGTGACCGGAAAAGTTCCGAACCGACCGACTCGACCGGCGCTGCGCCTGAGGCAGATGGCAGATGGGATCCGGTAAAAGGATTAGCATTTCAATCACATCCCACCAAACCCAGTGGGGGTTAAATTTCCATTCATTTTCCAACTGCTTTCCGGTACAATACGTTGCCGGAATTTTGGATTTTTGGAGGAAGTTTTGGATTATTCGAATTAAAATTAGACGATGCTTCAAGGTTTTTACGGTTGGTGGACGAAAAATGCGAAAGCCACGACCAAAATGGACTAGTCCATAGCGAAGCCCTCTTTGGGAACTTTTTGGTGTACTAAAAGCACACCACAACAGTAATGTGCGCTGCAAACGAAATGGAAAATACAACAAATAAAACCACGGGGGCAGCCTTTGGTTCGGGTTTCGGTCATCTACGAGTCCGATGCATCCCTCCAAAATATGTTGCTCCGAGCCTTGCCCGAAGTTTCGCGAATGTTGTCGATCCGGCCGATGACGATGATGATGACGGTACTGATGATGGCGGATGGTTGGACGGACTTTCGCCGGAAGGAAGGCGAGCGAGAGCGGACGTTGCATACAAATAAATAAAAATGCACCGTCACTGTGCCGCCCCGTCGTGCACACGACGGCGTTTACTAGGTGTGTGCGTTGAGAAGTGAAATTTTAGAATGATGGCTGCACCTGCCGATTGGGACTTCCCAGTTTTGCGGTTCATTCATCATTACCTCATTTTGATATCAGGTAAATCAGTCCAGGTCGCAAAAAAAGTTAATCAGTTATCAAACGACCGTTGAAAGGGTTAGACCATGCCAACTTTTGTGCCTGAAAATGACATTTCGCGGACATTACAATTTTTCTGCTCCTCTTGAAGAAAACTGCTTCGGAATCGCACCAAATGCTTGTCGGGACTTGGTTTTGGAAGATGGCAGTGCTTTAAGTGGTTTAAAAAATTCCAAAATGGCGATTTTGACTTAACAAAAAAAAGCGTCGAAGGACTCCAAAAAACGGACTTTCTGGTGGGACAGAAAGGTATGGTGTTTCACAAGCTCCTAAAACCTGATGGAAACGTTAATTCCGATCGCTACTGACAACAAATGATCAATTTGGACCATGCATTGATCGAAAAACGACCAAAATGCAATTCTAGGGGTTCCAATGGGGGCGCCTGGTGGCTCGTGAAAACAAGCACGAGGCCCCCCAAAAAACAAAACTGTTTCAGGATACTATCAAATCACTTGGATGGGAGCTGCTATTCCTCCCCGCGTTATTCACCAGACTTGGCTCTTTCCGAATATCATTCATTTTCATCGATGCGACACGTATTGGCTGAGCAGCCCTTCGTTTTTCCACGAGGAAGTCGAAATTGGATGACTAATTAGTTTACTTAAAAAGTCGAAGCATTCTTTCGTCTAGGAATCCATGATTAAGCAGAGAGATAGGAGAAATGTATAGCTAACGATGGCACATACTTCGAATAAAATAGAAATTTGCATAAAAATTTTAGAAACATTTTTTGTATTTCACTTCTCAACGCACACACCTAGTACAATGGCCATCAAAAGCCATCCCGTGGGCAATAGCCTATTGTGAAGGCGGAAGCCAGCCAACCCTCCCACAAAAGCTTCCACACGCTGCTGAAGCCCAATGCCCAACCAAACACACACACACACACATCGATGGGTTAGGGCTGAAGCCTCGGGCGATCGACGTTCAGTGCTGGTGCTTTATCAGCGAAGCTGTCAAAGCAATCACCATGGCGAATGCGTTGATGTGTAGCTGGTGCATCGCTGCATGGAAGGCCACGGGAGTTGTTTTCACGATGCTCCAATTTATACATCTACGTTTTTGCTGCCGTTGTTGTTGTTGTTGTTACTGCTGCTGCTGCTGCTGCGGCCGCTTTTGCCAACGTCCATTACACACTCCTTACACACGCCACAGAGGGAAAGGTCCAGGAAGTGGGAGCCTTGTGAGTTTGAAAGTATCGATTTTTCCGACTTTTCCAAATCACTCCGCCCGCGCTCTCTCCCTCTCTCTCTCTCTCTCTGTCTCTCTCACTCACTC
Organism: Anopheles cruzii; assembly: GCF_943734635.1. Lineage (NCBI taxonomy): Eukaryota > Metazoa > Arthropoda > Insecta > Diptera > Culicidae > Anopheles > Anopheles cruzii. Next base: position 28,860,991 of record NC_069145.1, read on the forward strand.
AAGCTCATTCACTCTCTCTCACACACATACCTACGGCCACCGCGCCCCACAACGGCCGCCGGGGGCGTTCGGAGCAGAAATGGAAAATTATTTTCCCACTTTCTGACCAGCGCTTTTGGCCGAGGGAGAGCAAAGGAAAGCGATACGGGGAGGCCACTTGACTCCACCGTGGGGTGCTCAAGGATGTTGGTGTTGTTTAAAGCAAAAGATTAGCTGGAGTGGGTCATTTATTTGCCAGAGTTGAACTGACCTTCTAGGTCTGGATTTGGATTCTGGTGGACTTTGGTCGGTTTGGAGGCTTTCCCATGGCTACTGTCATCGGCCGCCGGTTCACAAAAGATCCATAGTACGCTCAAATAGTCGAGTCACAATTGTGTCCAGGTTTGTGTGTGATCAATTTGAATTTTGCAAACGAAGCTATTAGAAGCTTCGCCACTGAAACGATCACCTAAGATAGTCGTTGGCGAAAAACTCAATAAACTCACTAGAACACTTCATGATCGTTTGCGAAATGGCGCTTCGTGATGGGGATCAGCAATGGTACTCGAAAACTGCTCGAAAACAGATAATACGGCAAATCGCTTAAAACAATTGCTTAGCCAGGAGAACATCACCTCAAAGATCACGAAATTAACGTATAAAAATCCACACCACGTCTGTCGACGTTGAAGCCGTGCGTGCCTCGACCGGGGCTCAACGGTCAACCATAATTTATTCATCAACAGGAACGCCGATAACCACAACCGGTGCGGTGGTGCTTTTCCTTGACGAAGACCCTGTTACTGGGCTCCGTTCAATTGTCGCAGCATTCACAACGAAACTGTGTCCATAACTGTGTACACTTCCCACAGCCCGGAACCGGCCCCATAGTCGTCTCCCGGCCCTGATAGATAGTGGCAACGGGGCAATTATAATGGGTCCGGTCGTTTGGTAATTCACTGTTAATATCTCATACCACATTGGCTTATTTGTACACCACGCTGCCCGCGTGCCCGTTGGCCTAGCGGTAATTAATCAAGTTCCTCATATCAGTTGCTCTTGGCCATTCCCGCTCCATCATCCCGACTTCGCAACAATGGGATCAGCGGGAGTCGCTGGTACGACGGCGCTGGCCAGCGGGAACGGATAAAAGGATACAATTAACGATGCACTTTGTCGCTCCTTCCTTTTGCGCTCTTTTTGTCCACTCTTTCTCGGCTTCTCTCTCTCACTCCATCTCTCGCTCTCTTTCTTTCTCTCGTTCTCGCAAAGTGAATCCAAAACAAATCGTATGTCGCCCGAGGGACAACTGAAAGCGGAGGTTAAACTTTTATCCAAACCTCAACATAACCTCCCCGCGTTCGGGTGACTCGACGGTTCGATTCGCATGATTCGCCGTGCCGTGTTCTGCGCTTCACAGGCTCACGGAGGGGAGTCCCAACGGTCACCAACACCAACACGCTCGGCGACCATCTGGTCCGTCGCCATCATCGGCACCGTCCGTCCGTCCGTCGTCGAGTGCAGCGATTGCGGGTGGGACCAAAACTGATTGTGTAACAACCACTTTTTTTGTTTGCTTCTTCTTCCGCAACCAGCGTGGACTATCGAGTGTTGGTTTCCCATCTATGTGCTGTGTGTGTGTGTTTGTGTGTATGTTCCACTTCCGCTCTTCCGTTCCGTTGCTGGTTTCGAGGGCCAGAAAGGACTTTGCCTAGTTAGTAGTTCGCCTTTATTTTGCAATGGTTCGTATCTTTCTCTCTCTCTCTCTCTCTCTCTAGCTTTTCTAGTGTTTTCTATCTCACCCGCTATGGCTTTGTTTCGTTTTCTTTCCGATCGTGCAATTTCGTTGAGGGGAAATTTCGGCGAACTTGGCGAATCAAGACGAGACAAGCGAGCTGCTTCAAATTCTTGAGTAAGTAATCAAATAACAACTCATCGAACAATTTTAATCTCCAGCTAAGCCCTTCAGGGAACCAAACATTCCGTTCCACGTCCATCTCTTTGTTCGGGTGGCGAACGATCAACTTGTCGCGTTTTTCCTAGATATCCATTCCATCGCTCCAGCCATCGGCCACGAGCTGGCCAGCTTCATCGCTTCGTACACTTTAAGCACGATTTAACCGAATCGAGTCAGGTGAGAAATCAATCGTTACACACCCACCTACGCATACACTTACGTACACCCTCACACACACACACACGAGTTGGCTCCCATTACGACGGGAATCAATGATGATCCTGTACGGTACACACATGACACACGGGGATTCAACTACATACGAGTAGAAAACGGTTGGCAGGGAAAAAAATTAGATAATCCCGATCCTTTTCCGTGGACAGACTCGCTAGATGTGGGTATGTAACCGCAGGGTCCCATAAGACCCACTCTCCGGCGAGCCCTCCGGTGCCACAGGTTTGCCAACTTTGGGGAAGATGGGAGCGATGCCTTGGAGCGCTGGCTGTGCGCCTGCACGACCGTCTACTACACACACGGGTGATAAGCACACTTTGGAGAAAACTATCACAACGATAAGCGTAGTTCAGTCTAGGTTCTATGAACCGTGAGTCCTTGATTCCTTTCACCTTGGGTGTGCTTTCTTGGGGATCGCCAATTTTGAACTCGAAACTCGAGGCACGCTGACTCTACTTGTCGCCAAGGTTCGTGCCGTTACGTTCGTCCCAAGATAGCTTGCACAGGTGGCGAACGTAACGCACGAACGAGTAAATAACGTGCACCGCACCTGATAACACTCGTCGTCAAAGGGAGCCACTTTTCTGAGCAAAGTCGTTGGACTCCATTCTTCTTTCTCGCGATGTTCGGCCAGTCCTGGTCGGTGCCGAAGGTGATACGCTTCAAACGAGTGCGGAAAACTTTAGCGCGGACGTCGCGACCAACGGACGAGCATCGGATCGGAATTGCAGCGCTAGACTGAGGCTCGCAGTGTTTCGTTCGAGGCCACGGACCGCTCCCCACGGTGGGAGAGATCAAAAACGGTGGCCAACGGTGTGCTGTCTGCGACCCACAGATACACCCGCGCACGCTGCAAAAGGATACGGGAAACACTAACACTGTCGCAGTCATCGCCACCGCTACCACCACTATGGCACGACCCACAGAGGGTTACTCTGGCGATCGAGAGAAGCGGCGAGCTGTGAAGAGAGTGAAGAGAGCGACGGAACCCACACGGGCCCTGGGGCCGATCCTTGCCATGATTAGTGCAAAATAAATAAATTACAACGTCCGCCCTGTCGTTTGGGATTCGGAAAAGCATCGGAAAATGAGACTCGAAATGTTACCGTTGGCATTTGGAGGCGCATCCTGGAACGCCAACAGCCACCAGGCGGCTCCATTAAGCTTTCGAACCGCCAGACCGCCCGAAAAAAGCTGGTTGCGAACCGATTGTCTTTGTGTTTCGCTCGTGAGCTAGACATGGTGACGGTATTTTCCGAACGATTCTCGGAAAACCCAAAGGAAAGGAGGAAAAACAAAACTCGACTCTCGTTCATTTTTCTCTGTCTGCCAAAGCTCACCGTACGCTATTTTCTCATCTGCCCGACGGGAACTTCCCCTACATCAGTGAGTGCGTGAGCGGACCAGGGTCCATTGTAGTGGTGTGCCGCTTTTATTATTCGTCCTTTCGTTTCGGGAGGTGGTTCGAGGTTTTGCACTGGCTGTACGCCATTATCCTACCGGTGGAGGACCAAACGCAAACAATGCCGCACACATACAGGCTCGGGCGCGTAACGCGGTGCGCACACCAAAGCGCTCGGGGGTTGTGTTGTTTACATGATGACTGCCCGTACCAATACATCGGCCCTGCTCGGCCGTCTGGTGTGTCTGGCCACCCGCTAGCCACACACAAGTGCACCGCAGCGGTGTCTGCGACTTGCGCTGCCGGCGGACAGAAGACGGCGGCTCCGGTGGCTTTTCATTCAGAGATTTTTCCTTCGATGTGCTTCGCTGACAGCAGCGACTGGCACCACGCCGATTCACGGTGCTGGATTCAGCGCAGTCATCGTTCGCGGTGAGGGCAGCTTTGTTTGCTCAAAGCAAGGGCCCACCATTACCTTTCATGCGGCTCGCATGTGGCGGAGCCCTGCGCAGCCACCCTGCGTTGAGAAGATAAGAAATTGCTTTGCTGTCGGTCGTTTACCGTGCGACACAAGACAAGGGTGATGTTGCTGGCATTTGATGTCCAGGATACACGCCCACCATGCATTCACACGAGCCTTCTGGTGCGCCCGACATTATTACGCGCTGTTGGGCGTGTGCAATGCTTTTATGAAACACCAATGCAATTGTGCAGCCAACGGTAATTGTTCCTCGGATATTGCTCGGAAGGCTTCAGAAGCGAACGAGCAATAGTTGCTTTTACCAGCATGTGTGTGTGTGTACTCATTGTGGTGCTGTTTGTCTAGGTCTAACTTCCTGTACCATCGTGGTATATGCTTGTGTTTGAACCAGTGAAAGCGGTGGCCCACATAGGTGACCCATCAGCACACGCGTTTGTGGTTTATGAATGGAGGAGCAAACATGCGCTTCGTGTGCGTTAAGCAACATGGTGCGCCACATGTGAATGCCCATCCCATCCATTGGCCTGATTAACTACGATATAAATTGTTCGCCACATTGATTGCGCATCAATCAATCACTTTCAAGTCCTAGCATTAAACCTTGCCTTATTAAACCTTAAAGTTCTAGCATATTTTAGCACTTTAAAAATTAGTGATTTTCATATTGTCACTGTCGTTTACCAACGTATCCGGAATCGAAAGCATCGGTAAGTTCGACGGGCGCCACAGCACCAGATATGCAACCGAACATTTCCTCTACAATATTGGAAATTTATTTACCGTGATGCGTATTCGTGACAGCACCTCGTCGGGTTTAATGTAAACAGAGTAAACATTATTTACCCTATTAAATATGGCCAATCCGTCTTCAAACATTTTATCGCTACACCATTTTGCCTTTCGGCCTAGTGAGTGCGACCTAATTTGATCGTTGCAGTCTTAGAAAGATACCAACCACTGGGCACCCAAAAAATGACAGTTGCGACTTGTTTATTTTGCTGTTGTTCAAATCAACTTCCTTAACGCTTTTTACAAACAATTCACCGGTTAGTTCTTTTCGTGTGTGTAAGTCGAATAAAACGTGCTCCACAATGCCTGCTGACGAAATTCAGTACTCTGAGAAGTATTACGACGATGTGTTCGAATATCGACACGTTATACTGCCGCCGGACTTGGCGAAACTCGTTCCCAAGACCCACCTCATGACGGAGACCGAGTGGCGTAATTTGGGAGTGCAGCAGTCGCCCGGATGGGTGATGTATATGGTAAAATAACCGTTTCCTGGAGAATAATACACTAGCGAGTTGTTTGGCAAATAGTTTTACGCATTTTTCTCCATTCGTTTGAAGGTACACGCACCAGAACCACACATCCTGCTATTCCGGCGTCCTCGTGCGGCAGTGCCAACGGAACAGCCTTAGAATCGTTATTTGTGTTCGGACTTTTGTTACTTTGAGTGTTCTCCGATCTCATTACCATTCCTATTGTTGTACACGCGGAATCAAGCTGCAACCAGTTATGAACTACAAAATTATTCAGCCACATTGAATAACTAGCAGCTAAATAAATTCGATTCCAAGTAAACGTTTCTTAATCTGAGAACTTCGCGCCGCGTGGCTGCTCTACCAAGAGAGCACCTCTAGGGCATTAGAATAAGTACATGTAAAACCAAAATGATTGCGAAAAGAATTACCATGGACTATAGCGCAAAGCGGAAAAAATATAATCATTTCTTCACTATGTCTATCCGTCTTTTGTTTTCCAATATAAATAGCGAACACTGTTTCAAATTGGGAGGTTATATTTCAGTTGTTTCACTTGGAAATACAAATACGAGTATGTTTACAGGTATCATACACGGATTGATTTCGGCGTAGCATTACGCGTCGGCTATTTACTCACTTTGCTCTCAAAGTGCGCAGTAAAGTTCGTATCGACATGCTGCTGATGATGGTTTAACGTGAAAAGAAACAAAAAGCAATCCAACCTGGCACATACAAACCTTGCCGGCGTTGTTATAAACAACTTCGAAACATGCAGATTCGTACTTGCGCTAGAGGTTCGCTACCGATCGGTATATGGAGTATAGATTGATATAACTTTCATGTACCTTCCTGAACTCTACTGTTTAGTAAATATTGATCAAAATTTTACGATGCACTTTAAATTTACTATATTGCAGTGGTTGCTTGTTCAATTTTGTCCGCTGGCCGACGCCTCCTGGCCAGCGGTACCTGATATTTGACACGCGCCATAGTTTTTCTAGGACTAGGATTTTAGCAAATTGCTCTAAGAATCGGCCACCAATGGCTAGGTTTTCGAAACCCGTTGATTTTCCCTTCACTATCTGTTCCCTACTAGCTAGATGCGGATTTTGATTGGTTCGAGAAGGTGTTGAAACCGCGATGCGTGTTCCTACCTAAGAATATATACGACAAGAGAACGAGAAAGTGTAAGTTGGACGCTTAGTTGAAAGGTAAGAACAACTTATATAAAATCCTTCGATTGAAGGTTTTTGGTATCGCTTCGCATGACTAGACGTGAAACTAAGCCCTTTGGTATTCGATTGTTAAAGGTAAGTTTGTGCGATGGAGTGAATTGAAACATGATTGAAGTGACCACTCTAAGAAAACCGGTGCGTGAGATTCGTGAACTGAATAAAACAACACGGTGTGAAGCAAGTATCGGGCTTTGGTAGTAAATTTGCGCGCTGAGATAACTTATAGTAACTGTTGCTTGAAATGGTTGTTCTCCTACTCTCTTTGTCTCTCTACACCATTTGATTCTTGCCCCTGTTTGCCCGCGGCGGCACTAAGGTTGGCTACTTGGTCCGGTACGAGGCAGAGTAAAAAACTGCTGTCTGTCCGAATGCTTCACTATCGTGTACAATAAACTATATGGCATCTACTAGACACTACCAGCCTTACGATGGCACACATTTTTGGCCAGTTTTGAGCAAGCTTATGGTCACGCGTGGTTGGAACATTGTGTTGATGGCTTCGCTTCGCTAGATCCCATCTGTTTGGGTAAATCCGTATGAACGGGATGACCTGTTCAAAAGACCAACAACGTAGGGGTCCTAAAAACGGATTTCCCAGAAGCTTAGAGTATGGTGAAGAGAACATCGCTTGAAATTGCTCTGAAACGTTGTCCTGTGGCAGTTTCGCATCGTCGCTTGGATATTGCAATCAATCGTAGGAAGGCGGCCGGCAGAGCGTGAATACGAACAGTATCGCGAAGAACAGTTCCGCTGCCTGTAGTGATAACATTAAGGCACATAGGATGTACTCCAGGCGTAACCGATGCAGCTGGTAAAAGAGTAGGTACCCTACGCCCATGCCACAGGGGATGGTCAGAAACACGGACAGAATCACTTGCCAACCTAAAATGAATCGTGTGAGAAGCGAAGAAAAATAATGAAATGGTAGTTAGGGCAACGTTCCCCAGGTACGTTTGCGGGAGGTACACCTTCACACAACGCTAGGCCGTCGATCGGTTTGGTAAGCGTTTTGGAGGCCACTCAAGGAACATGCTATTTTTAACGGTACGCAAGCCTGTTCTTTACCCCTGTCTGATTTACCCATCACATTTCAAGAAAGCACGATGCCCTACCGTGGTCACTGAGACTGCCCCTTCGGCCGAGGATGATACGGATCGTTTCCACCAAACATAGTGCCACCAGAATGCAGGCTTCGCGTAACAGAATGTGGTCGGGGTACTTCAAATTGACCGCCTTCAGCGTGAGCATACCGAGCTCGCAGGCAGCGAACATTCCGAAGTAGAACGAGTTAAGGTACAGCAGAATCTCGTAGGTCAAGCTTGGGTTTCCCATTGCTGACCGTTAGTCCGTTGCTAGGCTGCTGTTGCCACTGCCGATGCTCCTGGCGGCAGTGTCCGCTCTTGGTCACTGACGGCTGCTTATCATCCGGCGGCGCGAACTGGCGCCCCTTGATTGTTCCTGTGGGCGAGCGGACTCCGCATCACCGTGGCACAAAATCGGGCCACTTTTGTTCCCTTCAATCCGTCCACGCCTTGCTCCCGTACCGCTTCGAAATGCAAAAATAAACGGGGTAAACTTCGCCAATGAAGCGACGGTGAATTTTTTTCCTAACTAACCCTACCGAACTAAGTTTTCTCACTGTGCAGCCCAGTTTTGTGAAAAATGTTTATTTTTAGAACAGTGCGAGAATGCGTTCTAAAGATGATTTTCCCTGCTTGACATTTTGTTTTTTTTTGTTTTGTTTTGGTTGGCAAGGATACGATGAATGAAACATTTCGCCTCAGCCATCACTGATGACGAACGCGCTTAAATGAGCATTGTGCGTGTTGATGAGAAGATCTGCTTATAGTTTTCGAAGAAAAAAAATCAAGTTAGTCAAAAATCAATCAATCCGCACAAAGATTCTCATTTTGTAACGCAATTGAACGATAGCTCGTGCCGTGCACTGAAATATTTCAACACATTCTAAGCTGTCGTAAACTGACAAACGATGGTGTTGCCTGATTGGACTTGGTCAGGTTCGTCGTAAAAGTTAAGTTCGCAGTGTCAAAGTTAGGTTCACAAATCGATCGAATTCATAAAAACAACATTCATACGTTTTGACGTTCTATTTCAAGAAAATCTCTAAATCGGTGAATGAAAGACGGCCATTGTGAAGAGAAAAAAGATTGTGGCTGCAAAGTTAGAGGAATATTACATCTGGACGGAGTTTGTTCGGTGATGATTATATAATCACCAACATTAGTGTAGTAAAGTGTGACGCTATAAACGTAAAACATTCGTGAAGCAGACAACGCACAAAAATGGACGCGGCCGTCAAACAAGAAATTAATGGTACGCCATTGCCACAGCGTCAGCAACCGCATGTCGGCGGCGGCGGTGGCGGCGGTGGCGGCGTCGCTGTCGGACCTGGCGTTGGCCCTAACCCTGGGAACCAGGGTGGTGGCGGTAGCCAAAGTGGCGGCGAACAGCAACAGCACGGTGGACCTGGTGGTGCCAAGGGAAATATGCACCGCAATAACCGAAATAATAGCAAAAATCGGGCCAGTCTGCCAGGCAATCGCAATCGCGGTCCGGGTATTGGCGGTGGAGGCAACAACATGGGTCCCAACATGGGTGGAAACATGGGCCCAGGCAACAATCGGCCGGGCAATAACGGGCCCAACAATGCCCAGCAACAAGGCGGTGACGACGGTGGCCAGCACATGAACCGTGGCGGCATGAACCGCGGAAATCGAGGAGGAAACGATGTAAGTACCAATGTGCTTGGCCCTTGAGTTCTATCCAAGATGGCGTCTTTGGTTCCAACAAAAGTTTTTCTAGAGCCAAAATGGCGGATCGGCATATTAATGGTCGAGCTGGCAGGCGGCTCATTTTGGTATATTTTTAGTTGTGTGGAATGGATGTAATTAGACTTAGATTGGAAAAGGTCATATTTCAAAACGTTGAATCTATATATTTTTTTTGTCTAAATCCAAAATCTTGGATCAAAAATGAGTTTGACGAACCTAACCTATTTCGAGCAGCACGCGTACCCTCGTATGCGCCTCGTGTTTTCGGTGTCTTATGTGATTATTTTTGGAGTACTTTCTGTAAAACAATTGCTGTGCTTTGGTATTTTCCCTCCCCAGATGGAGAATAGTTTTGGCGAGCGCCGTCGCGGCGGTGGTGGTGACGGATATTTTATAAATGAAAAATTACGACTACTATCCGGTCCGCTACTTGACATCCCTCCGATTGAAGCGGGCGAGGCAAAATTTTCCGGACGCAACCGTCTCTACGTGGGTAATCTAACGAATGATGTGACAGAGGAAGAGTTAATCGAGATGTTCCGACCGTTTGGCGAGGTTAATGAGATGTTCATGAACAAGGAGAAAAATTACGCCTTTGTGCGCGTAGACTACTTCTCAAACGCCGAAAAAGCCAAGCGCGAACTGGATGGTACTGCACGCAAGAACCGTGTGCTCCGCGTCCGGTTTGCTCCCAATGCCACCGCTATCCGCGTGAAGAACCTTACGGCGTACGTGACGAATGAGCTGCTGTACAAGGCATTCGAGGTGTTTGGTCCGCTTGAGCGCGCCGTGGTCCAGGTGGACGAGCGCGGCAAACCGACCGGTGAGGGTATCGTTGAGTTCAAGAACAAACCCGGCGCGATGGCTGCCATTCGTTATTGCACGGAAAAGTGCTATTTTCTCACCTCGTCACTGCGCCCGGTCATCGTCGAACCGTACACGTATCAGGACGATAACGATGGTCTGCCAGAGAAGTCTTTGAACAAAAAGCAGAACGAGTTCGTCAAAGCGCGTCAGATGGGACCTCGTTTTGCTGAAAACGGCTCGTTTGAATACGAGTACGGCCAGCGCTGGAAGCACATGCACGAGATGTACAGACAGAAGGCCGAAGCACTAAAGCGCGAGATGACAATGGAAGAGGAGCAGCTTGAGGCAAAGATGGAGTTTGCCCGATACGAGCACGAAACGGAACAGCTACGCGAGCGTAAGTGTCTAGGAGGTTCTTTCGGCGTGTGCGGGAGATTACATTTTTTTATATGTGTCACTACCACCACGCTATAGAATTGCGCCAACGGGAGATGGATCGCGACCGGCAGAAGGCCGAATTGGAGATGCGCGAACGGCAAGTGCAAGTGCAGCGACAGCGCAACGATATCCAGGTGAAAACAGAAATCGATGAAATGACCAACCGGATCAAGCGCTCGGATGAAGAGTTGGATCGCAGACAAAAGGAAAACAACATGTTCATGAAGGTAAGGTGTGTGTGGCGGACGAGTGGTTAATTTTTATTGTTTTGCTGTAAATATTGAAAATTAACTTCTGCTTTTTATTTTTACCCTGTTTTAACACAATCAGCAAAACCAACAAATGAATTTGTTGGATCAACAGCAGCAGCAAATGAACGAGATGGGCGGAATAATGAATGTTAACGAAAACAGACGCAACTTCGACATGAACCAAGGTGGAGGTGGAGGTGGTGGTGGTGGTGGCAATGGAAATTTTATGGTAAGTCCGCCCATTTTCTATCTGTGAAAACTTCTCTATACTTGTTGAAGTAAATATTTTGTTTCATCGGAAACACACAATCCGACCGCCTTCCGGTGCCGTCGGACATGGCCAAGATACGGAAGAGCTGGCGATGTATTACAGCATTTTGCTGGCATAATAATATGCCCAATGAAACTCTGGCTCGCTTCAAACGATCCTGGCTATCTGAAAGACTAAAGGCTTGCCACGAAGAGAAGATAATTTTTCTCACGTTTGTGCTTTAAATCAACGACAAACCTTCGATAGCTCTCTCCGTCCTGGACAAATCAATGGCAGGAAGCTACACTAGTATTGGTTTTTTCTGGCAGATTCGGAACTGGTACTTACCCTAATCTTATGTTTGCAACGAGTATGGCCCAAGGCGGTAGTGTGACATTAGACAAACTTGGTAATGCAATGTACGCATGCATTCCATCAGATGGAGAATCTTTGTACTTTTTTCCACTTCTGTACGATTCTAATTCTGATCAAACACAAGTTATTACACTGACAATCGCAATCGACTTCAAAACCGGCTTCTAGAATTCAATGCGATTTATGTTGAAACGGGGAGTGGGCTGC